>NW_015386798.1:171607-188605 GCF_001527695.2 Protobothrops mucrosquamatus
TCCGGCACACTGGGTCGGTGGCAAAGGGAAAAATCTTTCCCTACTCAAGGTGATCACCCTTGCGAGGGTCCCTCTAAAATTCTCACCCCTGTTACGGGGCTCTAAGAGTTGAAGCCTGAACCCTGATCCATCAGCCAACGCAACAAGGAAGGAAGGAAGGAAACCGGTTATAGGAGCCGAAGCTGATACATTTGGAAATACAGTAATAGCAGCATCTTGGAAATCCAACTGAACAATAGTTGCTGATACCTTACTGGGATTTCCATAAATATTACTAGTGATTCTTAGTATGAATGAATAAAACTCCAGCTGAATTTAGAGGAAAGGAAGTGGAAAAATGAAACCCATATCTGTACAAATGGAGATATCACCGGCTAGTTGAACTATTGCAAGTGAGAAAACGATATACATCACATGTGTGCCCAAAACAAAAAGCTATGTTTGGCAGTAAATACTTAGAAAGGCGTGACAAAGAGTGTAATTTGATGATTGTTGAAAGCTTTCATAACCTGGGTCAATCCAGTGGCAATGAACTGCCAGGCTAATAGGCCATGTTCTAATTACTAGGCATCCAGATGTTTCACTAGCAACTATGACTGGCATTTTCAGCTATATTTGCAACATAACTAATCCCCAATTGGATCATGTCATCAGAATACTGGATAGCCAGCTTCTGGTTGGTTCTTCATTCAGCTGAATTTGTAACTGGTCTGATTTGAAGAAATTCCAAAGAAACTAATTTCTGATTGAACTTTCTTTGAAACATCCTCCTGTTTTTTTCTCCTTTTCTTTCAAGTAAAACTGCTGAAGAGTCTAATGGTGTTTGTTAATTATTATACAATAACAGAAGGACATAGCTAACCCACATTTAGGAACAATGGATTGCTAGTTTGTATGCATTCTCAACAAAAACAAAAACAAATAGGTTTTCCTTCAATAAAAGAGCAAGAAAGAGATCAAACTAATTTCATTTAGTATTTGTTTGTCCATGAGATAGATTTCTTGGTCCAATCTATTTTTTATTTTCTTTTTATCATCATTCTTCTTTCCACTTTTGGAAAAATGTGGTTGTTATATTTTAGTTCATAGTGTTTATATCCTATATGTCATTGTTATTTTTCTCTTAAATAGTTTGATACAATAAAATTATTTGAAAGGGTGGGATAGGTAAAAAGAAGGCATCTTCTGCTGACCATAAAGTCTAAAACAGTTCATACTGGGGTAGGCAGTCCCACCCCAAGGCATGTGAGCTGTAAAAATCAAAATTGACATCTTAAATTGCCCTGGAAAAAAAAAGCCAAACAATGCAGACATCAGACAATCAATAAAAATGTCATCTGCGTAGGAGTGGAACCAGGAAACTGGATTATTCCCTTTCTTCCCCTTCCTTTGGACAACTGATTGGCAATTCTGTTGAACTGATTGAAGTTTTGACATTACAATATTTCCTGCATTAAAGACCAGATTGGAGTCCAGCTTTCTTAGCTGAATTCCTTTTGAAAAGAAAGTCATATCCTGTATCCGCATAATCTATGACAATATGAAAAATGCCTGATTTAATGAAACACAAAAGAACGTAGAGCAGCTGCAGTAACTAAGACCTGAACGAGAAACGGAAAACCTGATTTAGAAATTGCTATACTTTCTCAGATTCGAACATATAAAGTTCTCTGAAGATCCCCTTACTTTCTCTGATTTAGATGGGCCATTTCACTGCGCATTTGCTTCCTGTCCATGTGCTTTTCCCTTTGAGGCCAGGAACATTTCTAGAGTTGGATTCTTTGGGCATCAACAGCTCATAATAAGAAAATATTTATTGCCTGAGATAATTTCTTTTTGTCCTTGAATGATATAAATCATTCTGATAAGCAACACATAACAACACTGATACTTCCAGGATTTTATCTTTCAAGTTATGAGAAATATCTTAGCAATTCATATCATATTTCTGTCTGTGGGTATGCCTTTGAAAACTAAAAGGAAAGGAATGAAAAAGATACTTGCCACAGCCCTCTAAGGTTTTCACATAGTTGGTTTCCAGCTGAGAGGTGCTTAAACTGGCTGGTGGGAGGTTCTCTCTTTGATTCAGTTGTTAAAGTTTTTTTTTTCCAATACTCCCCATGGGTTCTAGTTCAGTGACTGCCTGAGCACATAAACACCAAGGTCGATTACCAGATTTAATCTGTCAGGTGCAAACAGCTGTTAGATCCATCTGCGGGACATTTTGAAAGGATACAGATATATATATATTTTTAAAAAAGAATCAAGTCTAACATTTCCTCAGTGAAACTCTTGTATTCCTCCAAAACATGGAAACCGTATAGGGAAAGATGCAAACCGCCTGCTGTGTGGAAAATATTTTGCATTCAGATAAATAATGAGATTTCAGTCTAAACCGATGCATGTCATAAAGTCAGACATTTGTATGTCACTTTTAATTATGTGGCATGGCTTCTATGACTTGCCACTGTTTTTTTTTTAATCAGCTGTAATGTTTCCAAAACAATGCAATAATATCTGCTACAATAACCCTCAACTTACACCACTCAACCACTTTAGTGATCGTTCAAAGATTACAGCAGCACTGAGAAAAGTGACTTATGACTGGTGCCCACACTTACGACTGTCACAACATCCTCATTGTCACATGATCAAAATTCAGGCACTTAGCAGCCATTATGTATGTATGGTTACAGTGTCCCAGAATCACGTGATTCTCATTTGTGATCTTCCCAGCCAGCTTCCAACAACCAAAGTCATTGGGGGGGGGGAGGGGAGCTGGATTTGCTGAACAACCATGTGATTTACTTAACAATTGTAATAATTCACTTAACAACGATGGCAAAAAAAGGTTATGAAAATCAGATGAGCCTCACTTAAAAACCACCTTGCTTAGCAGTGGAAATTCTGGTACCAATTGTTGTCGTAAGTTGAGGACTAGTTGTTCTGTACTTATTGCAGAAATTCTCATTTGTCATCCGTACCATCATTTCAGTGCAACCGATAGAACAGGGGTAGGCAACCTTGGCTCTTTTATGACTCATCGACTTCAACTCCCAGAATTCCTGAGCCAGCTGGCTCAGGAATTCTGGGAGTTGAAGTCCACGAGTCATAAAAGAGCCAAGGTTGCCTACCCCTGGGATATAATATTTGATGGTTCTCTTTCTGGTTCTTTTACTGAATGAATATTCTGTTTTTTAGGTTTTACCATTGACATGAGTGGCTATCTTAGTATCGATTTAGAACCTGAATTCAATGAACACATAGTTACTAGACCTCTTCCATTTCAGGTAGCCAAAAATAGCGAAGGTTAACATACACCAAAGATTTTGTACTACCAAAGCCTGAAATGTATGCAAAAACCTATAACAGCTATTGGAGGAAAGCCAATTGTTCAAAGAAGCACATTATGCTACATAAGAGCAGAGCAAATTCCTTTTACTTCAATATCAGCAGCCATTCCACTGATAAAATCTGAGTTTGTAATGGCATATTCCCCACAATTAAAGTAATGGGAAACTCCTAGCTTGTTCAGATCTATTACAGTATATTACACTTCCTGATTGCATGTTGAAATATAAGACTTCACTTTACAGCCTATTTATGCAAATATATTGTTCTCTTGGGGGTACTTAGCTTTGGGACTTCCACTATATAGAGTCTTTTACAGTAGCAAGTAATGTCATTGTAGAAAAAGCTACCTGGGTGTTTTCAGTGCATATAACAAGATCCCATTGTGCTCCCAAGCAGGTGGGAAGATGGGTTTTAGTCTCAGCAGGCCCCAGGAAAAGTTTTTCAGAAGATGGCAGCCTGCCCATACCCTACTAGGAGCAACCTGCCAACTGCGCTTCCTCTTTGAAATGTAATTATAATTTGAAATATATAGCAGATAAGCACTTGCTAAAACCTTTCTCCTACCACCTCTAGAAAAATGAGACTGGAATGGCCACTTGAGACTCTTCCAAATAGGCAGAATGACCTGATGAAGAAAGAATTAAAAAAAAGAGAGTGCCAAGCATTACATTTCAAATGGAGGTACAAATAACTGGACGGTCTTAAATCTGATCAGATTCCTGCCATTCCTATTACCGAAGCCAGCCTTCCTTGCAAAACAAACTCACAGTAGATTTTCCCCTCAGACCAGACTTCCTATTCTCTACCTCAGCTACTGTATACTTCACATCACAGTACAGCAAAGGCCCTTTTTCTTTTTCAACCATTTTAATTATTGCTGTAGTCTACCTTGAATCTATTTCCAGGTTCCTTTGTTGATATTATAACGGATGAGAACATAGAGTTGAAAAAGTAGTTGAAAATGAGCAGGTTAAAATATTGTGGGATTTCATAATGCAAGATGATTACATCTTGGATCATAACACACCAATTTAACTGGTCGAAAAGAAGAAAATGTGGATAATTGATGTGGCAAAACTAGGGAATAGTAGAAGACCCAGAATTGGGGAAGTTTGCAAAGTATCAAGATATGAAAATCTAAGATCTATTTGAAAATTCCAGGATGGCTTTCAACAATGGAAGCATTTGTACATCCAAATCTAGTCAGTCTCGATAAAATATGGACATATAAAGATATTCTAAATTCTGAAGGGAACATAAAATCTAGACAAGAGATGGAAAATCAGGGCATTGATTTAACATGGTGGTCACATTTACAAATGCAAGTGAGTTATGGTAAAGATATTAAACAGTATGGATTTTACAAAAAGCAGACTATGTTTGATCAGACATTACTAACTTCTGATGAAAAGTTAATTAAAAAAATCTACAATTTCTTATTAAATCGGAAAATGGAAGATGAACAGGTAAAAGAAACAATGATAGTATGGGCAAAGAATTTTGGATATAATATATATAATATATGGCAAAGTTTGTGGGAAAGAAATTATAAATTGACAATGTCAGCCTCCTATAAAGAAAACCTATATAAAATGTTCTACAGATGGCACTTGCCACCAACAAGATTAGCAAAAATATTTAAAAATATGTCAGAGAAATGTTGGAAATGTAAGCATAAACCAGGTACTTATTATCATATGTGGTATTAGACAAAAATTCACATTTGGTTAGAAAAAATGTTAGAAAAAACACATAGACTATAAACCTGATTTTTTTTACTAGGTATATTGCCAGAAAAACTTGATAAGCAAAGTACATATTTGATTTTACATGTGATAACAGTAGCAAGAATTATATTTGCACAATACTGGAAGAACGAAGAAACACCACCAGAAGAAGAAATAATTAAAAAAAATACTAGACTGTGTGGAAATGGACAGACTTACTTTAAGGTTGAAAGAAAAAGAAGAAACAGAACATTTTCAAACTTGGGACCTATTTTATCAATGGTTAGAGAAAAGATTTCGGGATTAGGAATTTAATTTGTATTAATGAATAAGATACTCAGACAACACATTTTGTTGAATGATTACTACTGAATTCTATTAAAAAATAATTAAAAAAAACAAAAACAAAATAAGTGAGAATGTAAAGTGATGCACTTTATAGAAAGAAGCTTATGACAAAAATCTGAAATTAACCCAATTAACTTTGTGTTAAGGTTTTATTTTCTGAACTCAAGAAGAAAAATAAAGTTATCCAAAAGGTTTTTAAAAAAAGATCTGAAAATCTAAATTGAAAGATTATGGCATAGACCAGCTGTGGTAGTCAAAATGGTTATTGGCACACTCAGTCCCATACTAAAAAGCCTTGGATAGCACTTAAAAATCTGCACAATGAGAAAATTTCCATCTGTAAATTATAAAGAGCCACACTGCTTAAATCCACATATATACTACACCAGTACATCCTAGGTCCTTGGGAAAAACTTAATGCATATAAAGGCCACCACCAACTAAAGAATTGGCAGCTGTGACTTCACATTGTGTATATAACAACAGGAAGATTCAATATGAATTGTTTTGTGGGTATACATTATATAACTCTGTCACAAAAGGATAAGAATTTCAACAACTTAATGTAAAACAAATTACTCACAAACTGCACAAGATTTTGCATATAGACATTGGAAGTATTAGGGAAAAAGTTTTTTAAGAAAGTCAAATATGAAAGAAAAATAATTATCTATCATTAGATCTACTCAGAAGATATTACAATATTTTAATATGATCACACATTATCATTTAAAAAGTAGCTAACAGAAACAGAATAACAGAGTTGAAAGAGACCTTGGAGATCTTCCAGTCTGACCCCTGCACAAGCAGAAGATTCTATGCCATTCTGGACAAATGGCCGTCTAATCTCTTGTTGAAAGTGATGGAGCACCCACAACTTCTGAAGGCAAGCCCTTTCACTGGTTAATTGTTCTCATTGTTGGGAAAATTCTCTTTAGTTCTAGGTTGCTTCTCTCCTTGATTAGTTTCCATCCATTGTTTCTTGTCCTGCCTTCAGGTGCTTTGGAGAATAGCTTGACTCCCTCTTCTTTGTGGCAGCCCCTCAGATATTGGAACACTGCTATCAGTTCACTAGACTAGACAAATCCAATTCCTGCAACTGTTCTTTATATGTTTTAGCATCCAGCCCTCTAAGGTAGGTCTGCTGGAACTTCAAACGGTCTCTAAGTGGCTGGTCATAAAGTCAAGGACTACCTGCAGACTGTTTTTCCCACTTGGTTTGACAGTTTCTGAATCTTATTCATCCCCCTTACACAACAGAGGTGATCCTGAAGAAGATAATTGTGCTGGAACTAAAATATGATGACTGTTATTTTAGAAAGACATGTACTATCAGATGAACTTCTGATTTTATTTTGTTAAACAGCCCATTAACTAAACATTAAGTCATCCGTATATTAAACTTTTGCTTACAGAAAGATTACAGCTCTGAAAGATCAAGAACATTCTCTGTCAGAAGGACCGTTGCTGTTCGTTATTGTTGGCTTGCTCTGCACAAGTTTTCCCTCTGTTCTCTCATCTGTCTTCAAGCAACACAAATAAAAAGGGGAGCTAATGTTTATATTCTTCAAACCCTCACCCTTCATCCTGAGGGGAGGAAGGCTGCTTACCCCTATGCAGACAATGTAGAGACTGGAGCAGATGTCCCAAACAGCTGACAGGACGTGAATATTTTTAAACAGTGACCATGGAAGGACAAGGGGAGCAGAATTTATCCCAGCAACAAGTCTACTCAAGCAGCGAGTTCAAGGAGTTAACAGCAAAACTGCTGCATATATTTAAACCTTGTGCCCAGGGTCATGTAAACATTCATTTCCCAGATATTCTGCTGTGAATGTAGAAACTCGATCACCCTGCTGGGTCTTCCTCTGTAAGGTTTACCATTATCCTGCAACAATGCTGCACATTGTATTTGGCAGGGGAAAAAAAAGTAAAGAAAAAGGAGGCAACCTCTTGTAATTTATGAAAAGTCAGCAGATTCAGTCAGTGGAAGCTGAAGCCTAAGAGCTGAGTGACCAATCCTCTAATGAAAGCATTTTCCTTTTTTTTTTCTTTTTTGCTTTCCATCTTACAAGATGTTTGGTTTTTTTAAAAAAAAGAAAACACAAAAACAAGGATCACGTGTTCCCTTTGGAAGATTCAAAATGTCACTGCCTGCTGCTCTTTCTTCTCTACTCCTCCAAATGAATGTAGACCATAAAGATATCAAATGTCATAGAGAGGAGGGAGACGTTGCATCGTGAATTTCAGGGAAAGGGCCTTCTTAAAATGAATGGTCAGGAAGGGTTTCATGTAATTGCTTGCACATTCAAGCTCCATCTTTTCATTTGATGGAGGAGGAGGAGGAGGAAACTAAAAAGCAATGGGAAAATGTGGCTTAAAATTCTAGTCCTTTCATTCTTGTCCCAAAGAGAGATATTATTATCAGACATTCCATCCATCAAGTTGCATTCTTGCCAGAGAGAGCAAGGGGCCTCTGGAAGATTTCATGAAGTAAGGTGTGTGTGTGTGTGTGTGTGTGTGTTTTATACTTCTTCCTCCCATAGTCAGACTGAAGCAGCAGGTGCAAAGTCATCACAGCTCTATTAGCTCATCCCTGGCAATAAAGATGTGCTGTTGTCATCAAATTGTATGTCAACTCATTCCTGAGGAAGACACTTGTTTGAGGCTTTGCCCTTTTCTTGAGGCAGATCACATGCTCCTACCAGGTTTCCTTTAGAAAGGACTGGGGGAAAAGAGAGAGAGAGAAAGAAAGAAAGAAAGAAAGAAAGAAAGAAAGAAAGAAAGAAAGAAAGAAAGAAATGAATGAAGACATCAAACACTCAGCTGGATTCCAACCACATTCCCTTCTTCTGTCCTCACAGACTGGACCTGAAAAGCTTGTCTCCTCTTATTTCAACTTTGACAAAAGCTGAACAATGGTATGGCTGTTGGCAAGACCCTTTTTCTTCCCTTTTAAGAGCTATATGCATTATCTCAGGAATCTCCATTCATATTAAGATAATACACAGTCACTCTTCCCTTGTTTAGTTTACAGCTCAGCCTATCCTGGACCACCTCTCATTTTCTTTTCTTCCTAGTTAATCCAGAGCTTTACTTATTGGGCTACCCCAGAACTAAAGCATCTAAAGAGAAAGATAATTGCGGTAAAACTAATGCCACAAAGCTCTAGGCACAGATGTTTTCCTCTTAGCCCCAGAACCTATAATGCATATTTGATTGACTTTCCCTGAATGCTGTCTGTGATTAGCACAGTCCTAGATCCAGAGGGAGAAGAAGTCTTTATCAAAAGTACCATTCATTTTACCCAAAAGGAAGATAGGCATGCATTTTTTCATTGTTTCCTTTGCTTTTTTAACTAACTAGCTAACTAACCAAATCACTAACTATAGCTATAGTCACTTTCATTGTCTTCTTAGCATTCTAACTAGCTAACTGACTAACTATGTATAGTTAGTTAGCTAGTTAGAAAGCTAAGAAAACTAACCCATAGTTGGTGTTTGTTTACACACACACACACACACACACACACACACACCATTTTTCCTGTTGCAAAATAGTGAGAATCCACTATCCCATATTATTTGGTGAAGTCCAAAGTTCGTTGTACAAACCTCTTATGATTCTATTTGGATTTCAATTGTACATCAGCCCAAAAAATTATAATGTAGTGGTGTGATTTCAGTCCAGTTTATTTGTGATCTTCTCGGCTCTGGATAGGAGAACATTTGTAACACTAGTTCCACAATCCAAAGAGCTTGTTTGCTAGCTATATGTATATTCTGCTTTTCAGCCAACTTCAATTAGGATTTTATCATCTGGTGAATATAATACATTTAAAAAAGAGGAAACAGGAAACAATGATAAACAGAAAAACAAACTGAGGGACAAGACATCCCCAGGCCTTTTTTTGTATGAAAAAAAAAATCTGCTTATTCTGGCAATGCACAGATACCCTTCTCCCTGCCCTAATCACTTCCAAATAGCTTTCCAAATGTTTGGTGTGATGGAGTTGTTGAATCTTTTTCAGTGTAACCCAGAAACAAAAGGGGATTCATCAAAATCAAACTGCTTGCTTCATATGCAAATCTCAGCACGGATTTTTTTGGGAAGCTAAATGTTGTTGAAAAGAAAAAAAAGTTAAACAATTAAACAAAAGCAACTGCCATTTTAAGTGTACTCACATTTAAAGATAAACAAGAAAAAAAGAAATTTTAAATTTAGAAGATTGTGTTCCTTATTTTAATTACTTTATGAAATTTGATATGTAAAATCAACACAAAAATATTAACACAATCAACATCACACAAGTTACAGGAACATATTCAACATTTGTTTTGCAAAGAGCGGTTCCTGATCATCACATGCCTAGACTGCAGCTTTAAGATATTATGCAGTAAGAAATTAATTTAAGGCATTTTGATTTTAGTGGAATGTACTAATGTCACTTGTAAAATGGCATAGTATGGATGTGGAATGCCAAATTGATCTAGGCAGAGCTCTTAATTGACTATCCACTATTTATTTAATTAAACAATATGTGATACAGTTATGGACTTCTGTTTCTATTTCAATTTCCCCTGGAAGTTCAACCGGCAAAGAAAGTTTAAAAAACAGGTAGATAAAAGGATGGTCATTAGTCCTTTGCTGTAGCATTCATGCGTTATATGCAAAAATGCTAACAAGCAGGTGAAGTTATTAGTCATCCGATTTATGTTCACATTACACATCTTAAGCATTGGCCTGTGCAATAAACAAGAGCAAATAGATACAGTCCCACAGTCTCACAGTCAATGAGATAATCAACAATATTCATATTAGCCCTGGTCTGATGTTATCTCCAGCATTCTCTACACTGTTTGAAGAAAGAAAATTTGCTTTGGTTCCCCTTTCTCAAAGTCAAAGATAAATAATCACGGAACAGTAGATATGGGTGGTATCTGTTGTTTGAAAGTCGCCAACATGAGTGAATGTTTGCCTTTCAAAATATAATCAGTTATCTAGCTATGTAAAGCCTCCCTGGATCCCAACCTTCATTTCATTCCTCTGGAGAAGACATCATAAGAAAATTCAACCCCCTGGGATGCTTCAGATTGGGAAGTGGAGGCATCAGGAGAGGTTTCAAGGCAAGAACATCTGCAGGGGGAGGAAGGAGTCCAAAAAGATGGAGATTGTGATTGTGAACTTGAAGTTCTTCCTCTTTTCCATATATGTTGATTTTAATATGTGTATTTGTTTGTTTGTTTGTTTGTTTGTTTGTTTGCTCATTCATTCATTCATTCATTCATTCATTCATTCAGGACCCATAGCATGCCTCCTCTGCCAACTGAACTGGGACAGGCCAATCCCAGTGGGGTGAGAAAGTCCACCAAGTAATCTGGACCCATGCCATGAAGGGTTTTATGTAAAGGTGATCACCTTGTATAAAGGTGGTGTGGCTTCCGTCAAACGATTAAGAGTGCTAGTTTTTATCCCTTTCCATCCCCCTTGCCTCAGGTTAGTAATAAGTCAAAAAAACAAATACCCACCATTATTGCTAGACCATTCTAATAATAAAGTAAGTTCATCCCCAGAAATGTTTAAGAAGAATTCACAAGGCCTTCAGAGCAATGTGGAATGCTAGACACCTTTTTCTCCAGAGAGGACAACTGCTCAGGAAGTCAAGAGAGCTTTCAACACCAGATGAATGAAGTTAATGTGGTCAAATATACCTGACCTAAATTTCATCTTTAAATCACCTGCTGATCCCAGCCTAAGCTAACTTCTTCAATGTTGATTCTGGACTCCAAACCAAAAACATAGCCAGACTCACCCAGTGTACCTGAACCTTAGATGATGAGTTAGCCTAAATAATGAATGGATTATAATGTTTTTTTTTCATGATTATTGCAGACCTTCATTTGGTTATTATGGCACCAAGTTAAGGTGGTGGTTGTCAGAGGATCCAGCAAAAAATCTGTTTCTTTTTGGAATTAAATACTAGTTTATTCTGTAATACAATTACATTGCAATCCTTGAAGATAATACTTTGACATAAATCTAATTGTTTTCAATAGTGTTTATTCTCCGGTAAGGGAATATAGGACTGTAAAGCAACCTTTGCTTTGGAAGTGAATACGCTTTGGTGAAATTGCACCATGATTTTATTTTAAGGGAAATTTGACTCAAAATTGATTCATCAGGATCTTACAATCCTTTGCCATGACATGACAGAGGAGAAACAAAAAGGGCCATGTGTAGTATTTTGTATACACAGGAAGATATAAGACAATAGTCAAATATGACTAAGAGTAGACACATTTTAGTTAGTCCAACATTAATATTTAGAAAAAATAAAGCATGTGATGAGGAATGTATTGATAAAGGAAAATGAAATGATTGGTGGAATATTTCTATACAACCATTGTGGCAATACAAGAGGAAAACTTGCTTTTTAATCTGCCATATTACGGCATTCTTCTCTCCTGGCTCCTGTGTCTTATATCAACCTGCTGGAAAATATCAAAGCCAGTGTGTATGCTGGTTTTATTGACAAACAGTGTAAGTAGTCATTTAGAGATTGTTCAGTGATGACAAAAAGACCGCTTGATGTCTAGTTTGGCCTTTTTGTCTTTGATAGCAGTATTTATGTCATGTTTTAGTTCTCTGTAAGGTAATAGCCTCCTCCTCCACCACCACCACCACCACCACCTCCACCACCATCAACATGAATTGGAGATTTGATGAGGAAAGTAACTGATGTCCTGACATTAAATGGATACAGAAACAGTAAACTCCTAATCCTGGTTGCTCTTATCGCAGCCAAGTAGAAGGGATGTTTTATTTTTATAGCTACGAGAAAGTTATCTGAAATTTCAGTGGGACTGAAAAAAGAAATGTGGACATTAAATTATTTCACATTTTAACTGGCTACGATTCTCCATTGACCATGCATACTTATACCTTTTGCTATTTGTAAAATAAAACCATGGAATGCTGAATTATGGAGGCAGGAATGACTGTTCCAGCAGCCGCCAGTAAAAGCAACATTATATCAGCTTCTTTGCTTCTTTGCAGCGACATCAACATGTTTCAAAGTTTCTTGCCCTTGGTGTGTGTGGCTGAGCAAATATCTGGAATTTTTACTAAAAATTATGTGAAAGAACAGGAAGATGTACTGTGCTGATCAAAGCAGCCTTTCCCCCATGTCCAGATGGTTGGACTTCATCTCCAGAATATCCTACATAACATGGCTGGTGCTAAGAATCCAGGATGTCAAAGCCTGTAGATCTGGATGGTGCCAACATTGGCAAAAATTAAAATAAAATGTTAGGATGTAACTGGGAAAAGCTAAACTTGACTCTCTATTCAAGCACAAAGTTAATTTGATGACTGAGCCAGTCACCTTCTCTTGACTCAATTCACCTGGCCGAGTGAACTGTAGAAATTATAGAAAAATGCATCTGTGTTCCCTAGATCAGGGGTCACCAAGCCCTGGTCAGCAGCCTAGAGCTGGCCTATGGCCCACTTAGAACTGGGCTATGGAAATGGTGGGTGAGCACATGCAAAACCATCCCTTTTTTCCCCCCTCGGCACCACTACGACCGCCTCACTGCTCCGTTGAGCCAGAAAGGTTGGAGACCACTGCCCTAGAATGTGTAGGAAAAGGTACAAGGGAAACAAGGAGACATTGGTTTCTTGTTTGGGGGCACAATGGAGGTCTCAAAGATTTGAACTGAAGGGATTAAAAAAGGATCATTTGAATGTCCAGACACAGCATGGCTGCAATCGGTGCAAGTAAACTTCTTGCATCAGTCCTGATTTCCTGCTGCTTTCCATATCTCTGACCTGATGGCAAGTGAGGTCCCCTTGACTTGAAGAGTTTTGTCTTCAACACAAATCAAGAAAAAAAAAAGCTGGAACTTTCAGGAGTTAAATGTCTGCATGTTCATTTATCTTCAAGTGCAACCTATTCACTGGAATTTCTGGATTCAGATCAGGGTTTCTTTAATGTAGTGTTGTTTAATTAGTTTGATTTATTTTGTTGTTTGCCTGCTCTGAAAACAATGCAGCCACTTTCCTCTGAAAGATCATTTCGCCCAGAAATGGTGAAATTCAGTACCAGGGATATAAAATACACCCTGTGATTTTGGCTGAATTATATATCCCATGCCCAATAAATTGTGCCTTGTGCAACAAGCATATTTAAGACATCAAAATAGCTTATGTTTTAAAACAACCTCAGTAAAAAGACTATTTTTGAAATACAGTGAACACATTAT
This sequence comes from Protobothrops mucrosquamatus, assembly GCF_001527695.2. Classification (NCBI taxonomy): domain Eukaryota; kingdom Metazoa; phylum Chordata; class Lepidosauria; order Squamata; family Viperidae; genus Protobothrops; species Protobothrops mucrosquamatus. The sequence continues at coordinate 185,298 of NW_015386798.1, forward strand.
ACTTGTTCTTACAATTTTTGAACCTTTAAATGGCAGAAAATGTACAGTGTCTGACATGAATGAAGAAGCTGATCATTCAGAGTTGTACATTCCTGTGGAGAATTGGGAATGTGCAGTGTTTCCAGTTTCTAGCAGCAGAAGTTTTAAGTGCATGGAACAAGACAGGTACTTTCAAATTCAATATATATATATGTATATATATACTTGACTTTTGCTGACATGTTTAAAAAATGCAGAATCCAAACATAGCCCAATAGATAGGTTGGTTGAGCATAGGGGCAACACAAGAAAGGAGTTCCCTTTTGCTACATCTGGCACCCTCTTGTGTTTTGCTGCCCAGATATTTGAACATGAGAATATTGGACTTTCAGAAGACAGATGAACCTATGTTTGGAAATGAATTCATTGAAAAGTCACTGGTGAGGAACAATTTGTGCCTTTGACCTATGTCTCAGGCAACATGGAAGCTAGCTACAGTCTTCTTCTTAGACACCTACCCGCAGTCCCTCAGGCTCCCCAAAGACATGTTAAGGACAGTGACTGGTAATATTGTGGGAAGAGGAAGATAGAGGAATTTACCAATCACTTTCTTTAATATGGGACTGCAATGGCTCAGTGGTTAAAGACACTGAGCTTGTCAGCTGGAAAGCTGAAAGCTTGGGTTCAAGTTCTGAGCGCCATGTGATGGGGTGAGTTCCTATTCTTGCCCCATCTCCACCCCACCTAGCAATTTGAAAGCATGCAAATGCAAGTAGATAAATAGGTACCACTTTGATGGGAAGATAACAGCATTCTGTATACCTCAGCATATAGTCATACTGACCATGGAAGTGTCTTCGGACAATGCTGGCTACCTCAGCTAAGAAATAGAGATGAGCACCACCCCCTAGAGTTGGATTCAACTGAGCAGGGGAAACCTTTATCTTTTACTTTTTCTTTCACATGTTCAGCACAGTAAACAATATAAAATATTAAACATCAATTAAGTAAATATTAAAGTTATTAAACATTAAACAATTGCACTAGTGAGGCAGAATAGTGCTTAGAACAGCACAGATTGAGCTGTTGGCTTTTCTCTCAAATCAAGGCCTGGAGAAATGCATGTTAACATAGTCATGAAGAGATAATATTTATATTTATTGCTGCCTGGAAATCATTTATGATTTTTTTTTGCCTCAAATAGAAAAAAGAACTGATTTATGGTTTTGAAGATTAGACAGAAGAGAATTGAATTGTAACTTGTAACTTGTAAACTCTTGTGAAAGCATGAGGTAAATTTATAATTGTACTTAACTGCTCAGGTAAAGAACATTTCTTTGTATCTCTTTTTTCCTCTTTCCCCCCTCTTTTTTCTTTTACTTGTTCCTTTTTTGTACTTTTAGCTTTCCCTTTGATTTCTTTCTATTGGTTTTCTTTTTCTTACTTTATATTAGTTTGTATTAGTTTATATCCTTCTTAAAAATCTTTAATAAAAATTATATTAAAAAAATTAATGTGATCATGAGGAAGACTCTTTGGATTCATTTTATCTGTACAGTACTGTTGGTAGTGCTTTTTCTTATCACCCAACAAAAATGTTTCCATCTTGGAAGGCTACACTTTTAAAATAACAGATAAAATTCTGAAATTCATTGCAGATACTCCAAAGACAACAGACACTTCACGACAGATCACACTGGAAATCAACAGCCAGTGGAAACCAAGTGCCCACCACTGTGATTGTCAGACAGTTCTGAAAAAATGTATAGATCCTGAGGTTTAGCTATCTTTCAAATCTTACTTGGCCTTTTCTCTCCATCTTGTTTGTATATTCTCACAGCAGTAAACAGCTATCAATATTAGTACCTTTTGATAATCTGATAACTCCAGGAACCTGTTGAATATACTTTCAAATTGATTGTCATCATCATATGCATTCGCAGCAAATTCCACTTTAATTATGCAATATATGGGATAGTATTTTTTGCGTATTGTCCTACATCTCTCTGCACTTAGTGCTAATGAATTACCTTGAGTTCTAATACTGTGTGTGAAGGAAAAGCTTCTATTTTCTTACATATTTATGAAATACATGACTTTTATGCATTTGTATGAAATCTCTTACTCTCCATCATTCCAGATCAGGAAAAGTTGTTTTTGCAAACATAAATCAGTCAAACTGAACTTTTGGTTGGAATTAACAATTGAAATAAGGGAACCAGAAGCTCATAGATATTTCATGAAATTGATCTTTCTTGGCTGGCGGGATAAAGTAGAAAGAAAACCCAGCTGTAAGAAGATTACTGTAAAGTCAACATAGTTCATTTGAAAAAAAAAAGTGTTCATACTTATGCATGCTAATTAGTAAATCATAAGTGATGAGGCAAAGTTAATGAATAGGGATATGTAGCAAAGTAATGGATTACAAGAATCCTCCTTAAGAAATAATTAGATTATTTTCATGCTTTGTATTGGCCCTCTCCTTTGGCCTTGCTGTCCTATCACTCTGAGCCTTCCCATGGCAAAATTCATTATGCTGATTTACTTCCCAGCAAGTCCATTCCAATTGCTATGCATGATAACGGCAGCTTGCTGGAGTGATAACAATTGGTGCAATTTCCCTAGTTTGATCTGCATGCTTTCTGCAAATGACATTAGACATTGGGGAGCTTGTTAGAGAAAACAATTGCCAGAATGTAATTAGTAATGGTAAAACTTTCTGCAGTGCTTAATTGATAGAGAGAAAGGGCCACAAATAGTTCTGCCAACTCTGCCTCCAATTAAACAGCTTTAACAAATGCTTGATTAAGTGTTTTGTGGATCACGCTGGAGAGTGGCAAAGAGACAATTGTGCCAAGAGAAATGGAGGAAAATATTGTCTTTAAGTTTTGGAAGTAAGGGTCACCAGTTTTATTTAATTTAAATGGATAAATGATCAACCAACACAGTGGTGATCGAGGCTTCAGATCCAACTTTCAAGCCCTTACATTTTTATTTTCTTTGTGCTAAATGTCATTCTTTGATTGAGAAAAGATCTAGTATTTTACAGCTGTCAACCTTGTATAGTTAGTCTGTATTTTTTTAACTGTATTATATATATGTATATATATATATATATATCAAAAATTTCTTTAAAAATGTGATCCCTGGGTAATTCCATATTAAAACAGTGAAAAACACACGAGCACCAGGGAATGTGGTGAAAAATTTGGTTTAATGTTAAAATTACTAAAACTACTAATAAAACCAATTAAAACGCCTAGCTTTCGTCAGCTATCTGCTGACGTCCTCAGGGCTCAAAATGTCAGTCCATGGGAGTTGCTTTTATA
>NW_015386798.1:188663-190402 GCF_001527695.2 Protobothrops mucrosquamatus
CAAAGTTGGTTTCTGCTTTTTAAAATACTTTTGAGGAAATATATATTTCTGCCCTTTTAATATTTCCTTCTCTGGGGCTCTGACTTCCCACAATAGAAAGACCTAGGAAATGTCATGCTTTATTATGTGCATTCTGATGTTAAAGAGCAATTATGGTAATGTCTGTTTTCTCAGGCAATCTACTGACTAAGCCACTGTGAAAAAAAGGGAGTGTAAAAACATAACAGACTAGTTGGCATTTGTCAATAGTCCCCCAAACACCTCTTTAAGGTCATTCTTTAAAAAAAAAATCATTTATTTTCTTATATTTGTCCTTTCTGTTTTCACCATTCAGTTTTGCTGCTCACGTAAGTATTTTCTTTTCTCTGTTTGAGAGCAATCAAATGAAACATTTCTTTCCCTTGAGAACAGGCAAAGGATTTCCAAGGTCAAGTATAATACACAAAGAAAAACTAAGGTCTTGCAACTGCCTGGTCCTGCTACCTGTAGCAGCCAGTCTGTCTGGTCCCCTTTCAGTATACGGCAGTTGGTTTGCTGCACCAGGATTGGTTTGCTGCCCCAGCACAATACAGAAAAAGGGCTACTTGCTTAGTATGAAAATGCATATATGCAAGCGATGACTCCTGTATTGATTTTATTGGTGTTCAGCCAGCCAGACTGTTTTGTTCAGCCTAATGTAGTAATTCCATGATGTATAATTGTAATTGACCAGAACAGGATGTCAGGATTAATTATCGCTATTGTCTCTGTGTATGTGTGGTTTTATCCCAAGAAGGGATAAAATGCCATCATTTTTGGCATTTATTTATCATGGCATTTAAAAGACACAATAATCTTTAAGTAGTTGCTACAATTTGCAAACTGTAATATAATGCAGTTAGTTTGAAACCAAGTAGATTTTGCATATATATATATGGCTAGAAATAGAGCTAAAAATGCGACTCTTGGGTATGTCCATACTATGTCGAAATAAACACGATCACCAAGAGGAGATAAAATATTTAAAAGCAATTAAAAAGTTTAAAAACAGTTTAAAAGCAATAAAACATTGTTAAAATTATAGGCAACCAAGCTTTTGTCGGGCCCTCCCGACATCATCAGGGTTGCTGCGGCGGTTTTTGGGAGGGTTTATATGTTGTGTTCGAGTGCCTGCATCCGGCTGCGTGACCGCGTGACTGGGCCCCGGTATATGCGCTCCTGCGCGGTACCTGCCTTCCTTTTACCCACATGTAGACATTTCACCTTCTTTCCCTGTTTACTATTATGACCCTCCCAAAAACCGCCGCAGCAACCCTGATGATGTCGGGAGGGCCCGACGAAAGCTTGGTTGCCTATAATTTTAACAATGTTTTATTGCTTTTAAACTGTTTTTAAACTTTTTAATTGCTTTTAAATATTTTATCTCCTCTTGGTGATCATGTTTATTTCGACATAGTATATACATATATATATATATATATATATATATATATATATATATATATATATATATATATATATATATATATCAAAAATTTCTTTAAAAATGTGATCCCTGGGTGGGAGATGTTGGAAAGCGAGTTGGTGCGACGCATACTCGGTTATGGGCAAAGAAACATGGGGTGGCGTTGGAAAAGACCCAAGGGGAAAGGTACGAAGATGGTATGGAAAGGAAAACGGAAGAACCCGAGTGCGCGAAAGGAGACTCCTCATTGATGCCTAACCTTAAAAAAGCAAAGCCTTTTGACGTTAGTCGTGTG
>NW_015386798.1:191587-213421 GCF_001527695.2 Protobothrops mucrosquamatus
TGTTTTTATATAAATATATATATATATATATATATATATATATATATATATATATATATATATATATATATATATATAATATAGAAAAAACAACCAGGATAAAAATAAAACAAACCTGTTTAATGCAAACAAGTTTGTAAGTAAAAGAGTTACCAAGCTTTCATCGGCCTGACTGCTGACGTCATCAGGGTTGGAATGCTAGGTGATTAGAAAGCTTGCCTATATAGCTACCTGTCTCTGTGCCAGGCTTCTCGAGCGTGTAATCAGCCCATTAGTTGTATTAATCTGCAACGTGCTAAGTTGATTCACTGTTGGTGGACCCGATAGTTATGCCCAGATCCTCCATTACTTTTCTAGCGCACGTGCGAGCACCTGGGGGATGGCTTTCAAGCTGTATCTGCCCCCTATCTCTCCCCCCTCTCTCATTTCAGGCATAGGGATAACAGCTGTATCAGGTCACACCAACTTTGGGACTAGCCAAATGGCTTAGCGGCCGTATTGGGCATCTAGTCAATAACAATGAGACTATAGTAAAATCCACTGAAGAGTTCCTAGAAAGATTAAAGCCCCTAAGGAGGATGAGGTAATGATCTCATTTGACATTACCTCATTCTTTACCTCTATCCCCCAAGATCTGGCGGTCTCGGTAATAAAGGACCGCCTACAGGAGGAGCAGGAACAACACCCGGATCTTCTCAACACCAATGACCTGATACAGTTGTTATCCCTATGCCTGAAAACATATTTTATTTTTCAAGGCACTATATATGAACAAATAAAAGGGATGCCGATGGGATCCCCCATCTCAAGCATTATCGCAGAGGTGGTGCTACAGCGGTTAGAGATTATAGTAATGGCTAGATATCACCCTAAATTTTGGATATGCTATGTGGATGATACTTTTGTAATTATCAAAAGACGAGACAGCATCAAATTCCTGGAGCAGTTGAACTCCGTATATCCGGACATCCACTTTACGACAGAGGAAGAGACTTAAGGCACCCTTGCCTTTTTAGATGTACTAGTCAGTCGACGTCCTAACTGTATATTATGTACATCCATCTATCGTAAACCTACTTATATGGACAGAACACTGCACTACAGGAATAATCATCCTGTAGCACACAAAATTAGTTGTATTAGGACTTTATTAAAATGGATCGATTCCCATTGTAGCATGGTTAGAGCCAAAATTGAAGGAAGAAAACATCTATATTGCACCTTTAGGCTCAATGGCTACCCAGCGGAATTTGTGAGACGTTACAGCGGACCACGTCAACCGCGTAGGGCCCAGTCCTCCGGAGTAATGATGACACCGGCCACATGGATTACCTTACCTTGCATCTGTGGTGTTTCCGAAGCCATGGCACAGCTATTGGCTCCTCACAATGTGAGCATTGCCCATAGGCCAGAGCAGACCCTAAGAACTAAGATCATGCGTCCTAAAGAGCCATTCCTCAATGGTGAGCAATCCTCTATAGCAGTGGTGGCGAACCTATGGCACGGGTGCCAGAGGTGGCACTCAGAGCCCTCTCTGTGGGCACGCGCGCCATCACCCCAGTCCTAGGCCTTCAGCTGGCTTTTATAAAACCTTTTCGCTTTAGGCCTCCGCCACTGTGTGCAAAAAAAAGAAGGTTCAATCAATCAGTCAATTTCAACTTCTCGCAGGGAAAAAAAAAGATCTTGCAAAGTTGGAATTGATTGATTGAACTTTTTAGTCCCACCCAGTCTGCCGTTACAACTGCAGCCACGCCCATCCAATGGGCCACACCCAACCAATGGGCCACACCCGGCCAATGGCCCCACCCACATGGCACCCGACGATGCATAAATGGGTTTTGGGTTGCAGTTTGGGCACTCAGTCTCTAAAAGGTTCGCCATCACTGCTCTATAGTTTATAGAATTAACTGCAGGAACTGCCCCTGTAATTACGTTGGGGGAACAGCTAAAAGGCTCAGGACTAGGGTCCATGAACATGAACCGGCAATTAAAAGGCAGGAGCAGCGCTCATAAGTGTGGACCCACATGGCCAACCTGGACCATACATTCAATCTGGAAAACGCACAGGCCATATCTCGTGAGACCACCAAGGGTGGCTGCCTTTTTAAAGAAGCCTGGCTTTTGGATGAAAACTCCATCAACTGGCACATAGACCTCCTACCTGCATACCAGACCCTTAGAAAGTGGGAGAGTCAATGTTGCAATCCACAGAGTAGATGGCCACCCCTCATGGTGCAAAAGCAAGATCATGATTTTACAAATGGGGAAACTGCGATCGCTAGGGAAGACAGCGGGCCAGAAAAAGGAGAGGGGGGGCAGGGAACATTACAACGAGATAGCAACAGGCAAGAATGGAGTGACAGGTCTATGGGTGAGGCAGTAACAGCTGCTATGGGAGGGGATGAGAAACTAACGATGTGTCAAGATCAGATGTGGAAAAGGGACGCATGGAAGGAGAGACAAAAAAGGGGGGGAGAATAGTGAGCAGGAAGATCTTAACAGCTGCTTCTTGCAGGATTGGGGAGAGAGAGCTACGGGTGAGACAACGGCGGCTGTAGGGAAAGATGACAGCCCTACAGGATGTTTGAAATGCAGATTGAGAGATCGCTCCAAAATGAGAGAGGGGGGGAGAGATAGGGGGCAGAGACAGCTTGACAGCCATCCCCCAGGCGCTCGCACGCATGCTAGAAAAGTAATGGAGGATCTGGGCATAATCACCGGGTCCACCCACAGGCTGCCGGATGTGAATCAACTTAGCACGTTGCAGATTAATACAACTAATGGGCCGGTTATGCACTCGAGAAGCCGGGCGCAGAGACAGGTAGCTATATAGGCAACCTTCCTAATCACCTAGCATTCCAACCCTGATGACATTGGCAGTTGGGCCGATGAAAGCTTGGTAACTCTTTTACTTACAAACTTGTTTGTATTAAACAGGTTTGTTTTATTTTTATCCTGGTGTTCGTTTTTTCTATATTTTATTGATATGTGTTTGCCCAGGATTCACATTTTTAATGTTATATATATATAACATATATATATGTGTGTGTGTGTGTGTGTGTAAGTGTGTATAAAAACAACAATTGAACACCAGGATGAAATACAAACAAAACTGTTTAATACACTTAGCTTTTGTTGACTAACTGCCGACATCGACGGAGTAAAATGCCGGCATTTTGGGAGCTTGCTTATAAGGCCGGCCATTTTTGCACTCTGCTCATGGAACGAGTTACTGGTCTACCCACCCCAATTGGCCGTATTGTTTCTAGCTGTCCCGCATCAGTCCGTGTGTTCCTAGGCTTGGGAATTGTTTCCTCCCTCATGGTTGCTCTCCTTGTCTGCCTGGTTCGTGTCTGAGTGCCTGCTGCTGTAGAATGCCTGTTGCTGTAGAATGGTTCCCTAACACCCTAGGACAAGAGGAGAATAGTTTAGTAGATTTAGTTTAGTAGATTTCTGCAGGGAAATCGAGTTGGACTATATGGCCTCTAAGATGCATTCCAGCTCATACATTTGATAGTTGCTTTTATTTTCATAGAAATCTGCTTTGTAGGCATAAATAAGGAAATCATCGCAAGCCAAACTGAACATTAAGGAAACTGCATGCAAAATATGTTTACAGAGAAAATTTTGTGCAAAATAACATTATTCAGAGCAATTGATGAATTCTATTGGTGCTTTTAATGATAATTGGAGAATACATTCAGATTTATTGAAAGGGCCATCTAATAAATTATGGGGCTTCATAAAGGCTTGGATTACAATCCTGCACACGGATTGCACATAGATGAAGGAGTAGAGGTGAATTATTGTTCATGAAAGCTTTTGCCCATGCTGTATTTAAGGCTTACTCAGCTTAAAACCTAAAATTTTCTACAGCTCCCATTATCTCCTAGCTACTACAACGTTTAACCTTGCTAGCTGGGATGGTCCAAACACTTCTGGAAGCAGATATAAATTTTGTTGCTTTTTTCTCTCTTATAGAATAAGTTCCATTCATAGTAATGGGGTTTACTCTTTAAATGCATTGGAAGAGGCATTCTGGATCTCAGCCAAGCCAGAATCTCTCTGCTATTTATGAAAACAGTAACACAAGCTTTTGCCTGAAAAAGGATGCTGCTCTTTTCAGCTGACTCCTTAAAGTAGCCGCATCTTTTGTCAAACTCATGCAAAAGCCTCCAAAAGGGCATGGCTACTTTAATCCATAGCAGAGAGGTCCTTCCAAATCTTTTTAAAGGATGCACTGCCCTGATAGGTTTGACTTTATTCCTTATAAAAAGGGAGAGAGAAAAGGAGAGAGAAAGAATTTTTTTGGGATAAATTCCACTAATGAAATCACTGTACAGCATGAAATCCTTGCCCTTTGTTGAAAGTAGATTAATTCAAGTGTCTAACAACACTTGTCAGCTATTATCAAATAAAATGCCAACAATGGCAAATGAGACCTGTACAGAAACTTGCTCGCTCTTTTGTTTCCTATCATCATTTTGGGACTGCATTTTTCAGCTTAAGTTAACATCCCCAAAATGAAACTCCTCTCTTGCAGTGCAGCAATTGTTTGTGATTTCTGTGCAGTTATGCTTTCCATGTAAATGGCAGGTGGTGAAGCTGACAAATATGGTTCAATGTTCCTGACCCATTTTTTTTATAATGCCATTTGGCGCAGTGCAGCACAGATAATTTAGACCCGAGTTGTTCTAACAGCACACAATTAGATTTGATTTAGGTCAGCCACCCTACAGTAAGTCCAATGAAACATTTTCACTTTAAATCAAACCTGAACATCCTCTGGTGTTAAGCCACACATAATGCGGATGTGTTGTAAATTCTTTCTGATATGAAAAAAATACAATAGCAGCAACAACAGCAATTATAATAATTGGATATTTCAATCCCTGAATAATTGTCTGAATGCCAAACTTTCCTGCTTTATTTACTTCAGAACCTATATTTAGGTTCTTCCCTTATTTTATAATCATTTAGTTGTGTCTTCAGGATCCTTATCATAACTTAACTGGATTAGTCCTTGATTTCCAATGAGATAAAGATTAAGAAGCTTGGGGGTATAAAGATAACTGAATAGCATATCTCCTGACTGTCTGTCCCCCGCCCCTCTCTCTGTGCATTTCAGAAGGTGAAATGTAGGAAGCTTGGAGCAGGTGGAGATATGAGGCCAATACAGCTTGGCAGCTATGGTAAACCTGTAAAGGACTGGTAGAATCCAGCAAAGGAAGTACTCCTTTTAACTGATAGTCTGGGCTCTGTATAACAGAATATTTTTAAGGACACATTTTTCTCTATTTTAGGGTAAAACATTGCTCTATGGACTGAAACAGGCAGCATGCTGTTACAATTCTCTCAAATTCCTTCACCAAAGCGATAGAGTGGCTATTATGTGGCGTGTACATCTCATACACATAACCTTACATACCCTCAGCATATTATAAATATATACTGCTCAAAAAAATAAAGGGAACATTTTACCATGGAACTGAAGGGGTTTGCGTTCCCTTTATTTTTGTGAGCAGTATATTTTAAAGTTTTTTTGCCTGTATTTGGTAGTGATAATAAAATACTATCTCAGAAGCAGCCAAAAAAGAAGTTCATCAGGTTTAGCTATATAGTCTTTTATGCATAATGTTTTATGCAGCACTTTAAGTGAAATACATACTCTGAGCATTAATCCATTTTGCACTACAGAACAAAACTTAAGCCACTTTCCCAAATGATGTGCCCACAATGTCAACTTGGAATTCTGCTCTCAAAATTTGCAGACAGCGGGACTATGGTGTTTAGGAATTCTGAGATTTGTAGTGCCAATTTATTTGGAACTTTGTGCTAGATTGAAGAATGTCAGCTTGAGGCTCAGCTTTTCAGCCTTCAGTTTTCAAGGGGAGTGAATGTTGATAGTAAAAGCAAATAAGGAGATGTCAAGCCCATGTACAGTAGCTGGCAAACTCAAGAAGCAAGAATATACTATACAGATTTCAGAAAGGCATATTTCATGCTAATTAGAGATAAACACATAAACTTGAAAATTGTAAAGGTAAATATAGCAAGCCAATCAAGGCAGAGTCCTTTTGAAATGTTCCCTTCTCAAGCTTCCACCTCTTGGCTTTTCTTAAACTGACAGAATTCCTCCTGCACCACCTGTTTCTCACAATTTCTCACAGAGGGACACAAATAGATATGTAGAGTCTTCTATTAGTTTATCGTCCTTCAAAGAATACAAGGAGCTCTCAGGAGCATTGTTACAGAAGGTTTATTTATTCAGTCAATATTTGGATGTTATTATCCAGGGTTCTTGTGCTGAGATGATAATCCACACTACACCAGCTTATTCCTGACCATCTTACATAATTAACTTGTACAGCAATGGTGGCTAGTGCCCACTAAAATGATCAAGTGGCTAGTTAAGGCAATACATCAAGCATGTACAAGAGACCACCATATGTAGAGCTAACTTCATCTTATTTGCTACCTACATGTATTAATTGACATATTTTTACTATTATAATGCTAGCTACGTTCACTTGAAAGTATGGCCCAATGATTTTAATAGGATTTAGTCTCCTGTAGTGGGATACAGTGCTATGAGTGCAAAAAGATAATATGTGGAGATTACAGGATGAGATAGATCCACTTAACAATATATAGAATTATTCCTTTGAGATCATGTTTCTGTAGCAGGAACACATGCCACTAAATTGAGTTTTATCAGTGTCAGTATTACTATACCAAAGACTTGGTCTAAAGAAGGTCTATATAGCAAGTACACAAATCAAACTGTGATTAGTAAACATCATTTACTGTATCTCTTTGTGTCTCCATAAGTTTATACCTATACATAAATATGTATATAAGAAATGTGCAAAGTAACACTTATGGCTATGCTGAAAACACCTGATCTACTACAAGAGTCAGATCTAAAGCTTCAGCAATAGCCCATTTGTTACTGGGATTACTCAGAGAATATACGATGTGGTTGGATAAACAATCTCATTTTGGGAGAATTCCATTCACAGTTATGTGGGTTCCTTCCCCTTTCCCTTCTCCTTCTCCTTCTCCTTCTCCTTCTCCTTCTCCTTCTCCTTCTCCTTCTCCTTCTCCTTCTCCTTCTCCTTCCCCTTCCCCTTCCCCTTCCCTTTCTCCTTGCCCTTGCCCTTGTCCTTGCCCTTCCTCCCTTCCCCTTCCCCTTTCCCATCCATCCATCCATCCATCCATCCATCCATCCATCCATCCATCCAAGCTCACTATGAGTTTTTTATTTCCTTCCTTCTAGGCAGTTGATTGAAAACATTTATGTTGGATCTCTGAATGGAAGTCTAAGCCCAACAAAGAATTACCTTCGCCTCATGATTTCACAAGCTCTACTCCTAGTGTATAGAAATAAGAGGACCAGGCTGGTTGCTTCCATGAAGGAGGAGTACAGGTTTAGCATTTTCTTTCCAAAGTTCTACTTTATGTTGATAGTAACCTAGAGTCTTCTAAGCCAGACAACAACCCTTTATTTGAGTCCTGTATGTAAGCCAAATCCAGGCTGTTCAGCAGGATGCTGAAATCCAGAACTAACATTGTAGCTTGTTCTGAAATACTATTTGTTTCATGCACAGAATCAATTAGACAGGCATAGCCGAAAGGTCACAATGTGTATTGTGATGACAGCAGCAGGAAGAGTAGCTTTGATTTGTGAGCACTGGAACATTTTTTTTAAAAAGAAAATAAAACAAGGCTCAACAAAAAAGATGTCTCCACTTGAATCAAGAAGCACCAGAACAAATTTTCAAACAATAAGGTTTTGATAAAAATAAATTGAAATGGAGACTCAAAAGTATTTCCAGAGTACTTGGAGGTTATTCAAAACTGAAATAAGAGATGCTCATTTAGAACATATAGCTCAGAACTTGAAAGAGGCCATGTACTTCAAGAAGATACTTAAAATGGATGATGAGAGAAGCACTTAAAGATACGGAAGTTTTCTTCCAAAAATTGACATTTTGCCCAAAGAGAACAGAAAGTTACATGAACTTTGCCAAAAGAAGTCCATATTAAATACGGAATAAAGAAGGATAAAAGTATATGGCAAAGTATATTAAGGTAAAAATAAAAGTATTATTTAAGTGCATTCAAGTCAGGAAACTATGACTTGAATGATTAAAGGTGCTAAAGGAGATAAGAAAAATTACTATGAATGTGTTGCTTTGTTTTCACTGTTGTGGATATCACACATGTGTTCATGCCTAAGTTAGCTTTTGCTGAATCAGATGATCATAGAGAAAAAGTGATAACAAGAATGGAGTTATAAACGTAATGGACAAATTAAATAATAAACAACGGTCAAGGTCAAGATATAATTCATCTGAAATTTGTTAAGAAAGCTAGATGTGGAAAATAGGTAACTTCTTTTTAAAGTCAGTGTCTGTGCTTGGGAACTGGAAAACAGCCAACTCCATTTTTTTAAAAAAAAAGAATTGAGAGGGATGTAGAAATTAAAGTGCAATTAGCTTAATGCATATTTGACATAGAAAGCATTATTAATGAAAAACTAATCAAATATGTAGAATTACCCTTCCTGAGGAATCAATACGGATTCTGGAAGTTTCATCTCAATTACCCGCTAGATTATTTTGAAGGTGTCAACAAAGCAGTCGAGAGTGGTGATCCAGTGAAGATTGTATACCTGACCTTTCAAGAAGTCTTTCGCAAAGTCCCTGCCAATGGCTCTTAAACAATCTCAGCATCTGTGGAACATAAGGGCAGATGTTCTTCTAGACTATAAATTTGGCTAAAGAACAAGAAACAGAGAGAAGGTATAAGTGGACAATTTTCAAACTGGAGATGTTTTCAAAATGATGTCCCACAGAGATCACTCAGTAAATGATGGAGTTAGAGATGAATGGTGGGTTGGCCAAGTTTCCTGCTGCTAAATATTAAACTATTCAGCTTTGCAAATTAAACAAAGGTTCTCTCCAGATTGGGTAAACATGTGTGGGTGTGAATGCATTCCGCCAAGCAAATTCAAAATCATGCTCACTGAATCAAACAACAAAAACAAGAAAAGAAATCTAAGTATACCTTAATGGAATCTGGCCAGGGAAAGGATTGAAATCATGGTGGGAAGTCAATTCAGATAGATTCTTAATAACAGTCACTGTCTGGTCCCTGAAACACATGACATGTACAAAACAAATATTAGCTATTAATTTCATGAAGCTTTTCTTTTCACAGCAATCACATGCTGAATTATGAACTCAGTATATGATGCTGTAAAAAAAAAAACAGTCTCACATGAAAACATTAGAATGTTCAAAGATTCAAAAATAATACTAAACAGCACTGTTTGATTAGGGTGTTGCGGGTTCTTCTATGGAAATTGTGAATGCAGTGTTGCCAATGCCAGCAATGTAAATCAACCCTGATTTGATTTGCATTGGGTACTAACATTCATACAGGGCCTAATTTGATTCAGTTTTATGATCTGAAGGCAAAGTGAGTAAGTAAGTAAGATGAGAAAAATATGCAACTTCTCTTTGAAATGGTTTGGTCATTGGCTGCAACTGGAGAACATCAAAGTGCCTTCTATCCCCCTTTGGCAAAATTGGATGAAAATTGTGCAATGTGAGGATGGTGTGGCTTTGTTGCCTTTGACCAATGTCTTGTAGGGATGCCAGAAAGGTTGGCAAAGCTGGTTGGCCAGCTTGGTTACTTCTGGGAAGGATCCCCTCATCACTGCCAGGTCTTTGTTTTGTCAGAGTTGCGTCTTTGTACATGGGCCAAGAGAAGCAAGCTGGCACAGTGAGATTTAATGCAGCAAAGATAGGAATGCCACAGAGAAAGAAGCTGGCACAGAATAAGTGGCACTTGTCCTTATTTTTTAAAACTGTAAATATTAGAGCCAATGCCTTTCTTAACTTGGCACTCCTTGTTAAGAAACTTGAATCTGACTCACTCATCCAGACTTTAAAAATAAGGCTTTGCTTAGGAATACTAATTGGACTGATCAGTCTTCTGCCTAGAAATGTGCCATTCCATTAGCATCACATCATCTATTGTCTGTACGATCTCAGAAGCAATCAAGAATTTATTTAGCCCAAACCTTCCAGTTCTGCAAACCACTTCACAGTTACCTAATTTTCCATATCAAAGCAGGTCCCTCCCTTAATTTGTGAATCTGCTTCAAAGAGATGATTTGGTTCAAACTTTGTTGAAGTTCCCTACTCCCACCCCAAGATTTGCACAGATCTGCTCGCCAATCCATGATGTATTCATTGCAAAAGAAAATGTGTAAACCATCACATTTTGAAGCCAAACTTGTTCTGTCTTGATCTGCATTTGTTTGTCTCAGCTCACTTTCATCCTTGCTAAGATTATCTCAGTTTCTAGTAAACTGTTGCTCATAGAATTCGGTCAGCATCCTTCTAGTTATCAGTGATACCATCATTGGATATAGACTACTTATTCTTTCGCTGTATCTCAGGTTCCTTAAAATGGAAAAGTATCGAAGGTCATACTAGCTGTGGAAGTTAGTTAGAAAGTCATTGTCAAGATTAGCCTGTAGGGATCTTCTACCTTGAAAGTTTTCAAATGACTAATTGTTCATTATAAAATATTATTTTGCATCCATTAAAAATAGAATGTAATTGAATGTCTTGTTCTATTGGCGCAAGACCAGTGAACCGTAAATCCGCAAGAACATTCTGGGATGGAGCTCAGCATTAAAGGTATACGTTGTGATTAGATGCTGTGCAAAGAAAAAGGAAAAAAAAAATCTCCCTTTCATCACGCAAAAGAGAGGAAAAGACCAAAATGGCAGATCATTGTTTCAAACATTTATATCTGATTTGTTTCTAAAGATGCATAGGCACATATTTTGTTTTATTTTATTCATGTAATCTTCCAGGGCATAATTCACCTGATTTCTTATATAGCTACAGGATCCAAGAAACAAATTGGAAGTGATTTCCTTTCATTAAATATAAGACCTTTAATATAAAAAGAAAGAAAGAAAATTGCCATGCACTTACCGTAAGCAATACGGTTTAGATTCCTTATTGCTTTTTGCAAATTCTAGATAAGCAATGAATGAAAATGGAGCTTAACTACACATAATGGCAAGGCCATTGTTTTCAGTTGAGTTCTGCATTCCTAAGGAGATGCAAGGAGCCAGCCACATGGCAGCTGGAGCCAGAGACAACCATACAATGCAGCAGCATTTCCTCTCCAACATCCTCTTTTCCCCCCTCTATTTATGATACACTTTTTCCCGCCAAACAGAAGGCTTCAGAGAAGGGAAGATACTGTAACTCTTAATGGTCTGAACCTATGAGGATAGAAATTAGACCAAAGCCTGAATGAAATTAAACCAAGAGTCGCAGGCAGCTCTAGGGCACAGAGTGTACTCTTTTGCCTTATAGAGACCATTTTGCTGTTTTTGATTCTTCCTATTTTTTTTCTCTAAACACTTGTCTGTCTGTCTGTCTGTCTGTCTGTCTGTCTGTCTGTCTGTCTGTCTGTCTGTCTGTCTGTCTGTCTGTCTGTCTGTCTGTCTGTCTGTCTATCTATCTATCTATCTCTCTCTCTATCTCTCTATCTCTCTATCTATCTATCTATCTATCTATCTAGCCACCCAACTCACACACAGTGACTCTTTTGGAGTTGACTCTATTGCTGACAAAATGGAGCTTTTTTCTTGCCTACAGGCTTCCCCTCCCCCTTTTTTGCATACCCCCCCTCGTATCCCAAAGATGCTTTTCAAAAGGCAACTGGACTTTCTTGGGATTTCCCTCCCCCCTCCTTGAAGAAGTTTCGCCTTTTGTCCAAGAAGCTTCTTTGGTTGTGGCTGAATGGTGGGGAATGGAAGGATTTATATTCCTTAGCAGTCATCTAGTCATTAGCACTCTGAAGATTGGTCATTAGCTCTACTGGGAGTTGTTGAGGCCACTTGAGTGTTTATCTGTACTCTCAGAATGCAAATGGATGTGGAGCCTTCTAGGGACTGCTGAGTGGACTGTGTTGTAGACAGGTAAGAGGTGGTGTCATATCCCTCCCCCTCTGGTGAGAGAGGGCTGTTCAGTTTTAATGTAGATGGCCTCTTGGACCTCTCTTTAGTGGTCCTCTAAGATATATAAATCCTTCCATTCCCTCAAGGTGGCCTCAATGACTCTCGGAGAGTTAACGTCGAATCTTCAAAGTGCTAATGATCAGATGATTGCTAAGGTATATAAATCCTTCCATACCTCACCATTCAGCCAAAACTGAAGAAGCTTCTTAGATGACAAGTGAAATATCTTCAAGGAGAAAGAAAGTTCAATTGCCTTTTGAAAAGCACCTTTGGGACAACCATAATCTGGATGATTGAGAATCTCCATAGACATATTCCCACCCCCCATATATTTTTGGGAGGTTTTTAAATTCAGGGAAGAGGGAAACAAGGGAAATTCCAATGTAGAATTGAAAATATACTTACATGACAATGAATTCCATCCATAATAGAAGAAATAGATGATATCCTGATGTGCCAGTTTTAGTTTGCTTTCATTTTCCAGACTTACAGTAATTAAAAAGAAATGCTTGAAAGGTAATCATTGAAATCTTAACTGTGCAGTGCAATTAACCATCTTGCTTGAATTTGTGATGGAGGCATCATCTACATTAGTTTCTAAATTAAAGGAAATATTGATTGGATTCTATCTTGAACGCCTTCTCTGATTTGGGACACCACATTTTAAGAAGCATTCAGAGAACACGGAACAGAGAATGATCACAGGCTGGAAACTAAGCTTTAGGAAACTTACTGATGCTATGATACAACAAAATATTTTTAAAGAAACATTGTGCTGACTATTATTAGGAATAGGAATTATTGTAGCACCTATGGAAAACACCAAAGTGGGGGTGTTTGATCTAATTCCTCTGTTAATAATAAGACTAAAGGAACTTGTAAGGTCACATGTATATATTTTCTGTTCAAGGCTTCTACTATCTTGAAATCACATTCACAGAACAGAAATGATAAGATGTACTTTTTCCAGGAAAAAAACCCCAGAAATACTTAAAAAATCAACCTAAAATAGTGTTGAACTCTATAGGGCTACTTACTTGTCCCATATTTCCACCTACTCATTGGGTACTATTTTCTTGCAGATAGATAGATAGATAGATAGATAGATAGATAGATAGATAGATAGATAGATAGATAGATAGATAGATAGATAGTGTGTATATGTATATGTGTATGTGTATGTATATGTATATGTGTATATATATGTATATGTGTATGTGTATGTGTATATATATGTATATGTATATGTATTATTGCTCTCTTAGAAAAACTTTTAAGCAGTTCCATGATAATGTACATCAGCTCATATTGTTTTGGAAGCTGCTAAATACGGAGCGTTTTGAAAAAGATTTGAAGTGCAATCTTATCAGCATCAATAATTCAGTTTGGTTTACTTTCAGGTAAATGTTTATAGAACTGTAGCCGTAAGCCACTAACAACACACTTGTAATTCGTCTTGAGTTAGAAATAAATCCCATTGAGGTAAACAATGATGCCCCCCATCTAAGCAACATAGGATTGTGGCTAAAAAGTTTTAAGGCTATGATTCCTTAATGATTTTATTTTTGCATATAGATCTGCTTCCACATTCTCAGGAGGGGCCCCCCCATGTGTGTAGCACACACAGCTGTAGCATTGGAATAAATTATATTTCATAATCATTAAACTGAAGTGAAACAAGTCAATGGCTTTAGCAACATATGGTTGTATAATACAACTGCTTTTAAGTTAATTATGCCACTTACATTTTTGCCTTATATGATCCAGTTATGCATTTTGATGATATTGTCTTGTGCTTAAATCATGTTTTCCAGCTAAAAGTTTCTATATTTGAAAGTTCTTCTGTCTCTTGCTCTTATTTTTTTGCCATTTGAAATTGCTTATAGCTCCAGATTAATGTCCATTGGTGATAAAATATGGTGACCATATTAGGTTGAATGGATGGATGGATGGATGGATGGATGGATGAATGAATGGTTTCTATGTGGAAAAAAACTAACATGCTTTCAAATCAGATAAAGTTAGAGATGTTGGTATTTTGCCTGAAATGTTCAGCTACAGAATGTCAACCATTCTTCTGATGATAGAAAATGTAGGGTAGGTGAACGGTTTTTTTTAATCAAGATTTTGTTTTGTTAGGAGAAAGAAATAACCGTTTCTTTTATAACTTACTCCTTCTCCAAATTCATTTCTTCCTGATCCATTTGCTACATTTTTGAAAGTCATCTAATCACAGTTTTAGTACTGCCATGCTTAGATGAACAGCCAGTTTGCTACCTGCATGATTCTGATCTTTGGACTTTTAGAACAAAAGTACTCTTTGGTATGATCCCTTGTCACTGTTATTCTAACTGTATAGTCACTACAGGACAAATTTACTCAACCTTCCTAACCTTCTTAGTCCTATCTAACATACATATTACCTTATCTGCTTCAAAAAGCTTTTGTGAAGACAGAAGTGGAAATGGAAAAATCCACCGAGTATCACTTGCTGGAAATGTGGGTGAATCAGATGCCAATGAATGGCCACCCTGCTCTTCTAAACTATAAACCTGCAAATTTCTAGAATTCCACTTGTTCATTATATCCAACTATTGTTGCATCTAGTATTTTTAAGTTTCTATAAATAAAGTTGCACATAAAATATAAGAAATTAAAAGAAGGACTAAAGGAACCTCTACTGTCAATCAATCTCTTCCAGTGATGGAATTTCCAATACACCATAGTGACTGGATTACTATCGATCATACTTCCTGCTCTTACATCATATTACCATCTAAATATTGACTTTCAATTTTTTCTGACCATTTTTTCTCTGGTTTAAATTAACATTCTGAACAGTATGAATAACTTTGGCATTTAATAAATGTGTGATATTATTTTCTTCCTTCCTTCCTTCCTTCCTTCCTTCCTTCCTTCCTTCCTTCCTTCCTTCCTTCCTTCCTTCCTTCCTTCCTTCCTCAAGTTTAGACTTCCTGCCAGCTTTCCCATTGACTTAAATGATGATCATAAAGCCAGCAACAAGTTGAAAATCTAAAGCTAGGAGATAGGTAAGTGGCTAATGCTGGATGGAAGGGGGAGTGAAAGGTTCTGTGGGTGATCAGTGTGAAGTGTAAAGGGTCTTTTAGCAAGTGTAAAAGAAACAATGTGTGGTTAGAGGAGACCTAAATATCTCATGACCTTCCTTGTCAGCTTCGTCATTGACTTTCTCCCTCAAGCTTCCCACAAGCAAACCCTTTGTTATTAGAAGGATTGTAGGGAGTGTTGGCAATCACAATAATTTTTATAGTTTCTGCTGGCTTCCCCATTGATTTCTGGAAAACTGTCAGAGAGCATTGGAAATGAAGATCGTGTGATTGCAGCAGACTGTAGCATTGGTGCTGAAGTAGCCATGACTTTACCAAATTTCATTCCCATGGGAATTATGGGTCCAAGCATTCTGTAAGTTAGTCCACTTGAATTACCTTGCTTTAATAATTGTCACCAACAGACACAGAAGTAATTTACTATTCCTGCTGCAACTACTTCTTTCTTTCTTTCTTTCTTTCTTTCTTTCTTTCTTTCTTTCTTTCTTTCTTTCTTTCTTTCTTTCTTTCTTTCTTTCACTTCATTCAACTTAGATGCTGCCTGACTCCAATTCACTCTGGTCAGCTCACAGCATAAAAATAAAAATGCAAGCATACAATCAAAATAGAACATAAAACATCTGCCTTCATTCTATTTATGCCATAAATTTCACTGTTGCTCCATAACAAGACATCTGCTACTTACATTAAAAACTATATTATGCAATGGCCTTTCTTCCTTCTTTCTTTCCTTCCTTTCTTCTCTCCGCTTTCTCACTCCCTCTTCCCCTTAAAACTAGACTGCAGTATTATATTTCAGCTACTGCTGTACCATAACTGGCATATTTAGGGCAAGCAACAAAAAGCAGATTTTTACAATGGAATATACAAATACTACCGCTATCCACTGATAAAATATAATTAAGGACACATCCCTAAAACACATTCTGCAGTATGACAGAAGGCTTGACAGCCACCTGAGCTGTTGTAAAACTGCAGCTGGATGTATTTGTGTTAATAGTGTATTGGCAAATACTGGAAATAGAAAAGGTTTTGTTTTTTAAAGAGATTTGAAGGTGGGATTAAAGGAGCATCATTACTCATAGTAACTACACTCTTTTTTGGTCTCAGTATATAATCCAATCTTGGGGACATCTCCTAAAAATGTTAATTCATGCACAGCTATGATAGAATAGCCTTTGTGGAATTCTTCTGTGAGAAAAAGAAAACACACACCCATTAGCAAGGGCAGAGAGTACTGTTTGCTCTCTGAGAATAAAGCTGTTTACAATAGTGTATGTTTCCAACTCTGCAAAGTACAATTTCCTATATTGTAAGTTTTCAGAGGAAATTAGAGCAACACGTAGAACGAACATGGCTCATTCTCTGAAGAATCATGGATAATTCACAGAATGAGCCCAGCTGTTTAGAACTTCTGTTGCACTCCTAAGCAGACACTGAAGATTACGCTGGAATTGTATTTCTGGTGAACGGATAGCAATTAGGGCTAACATATTCAAAAACAGTTCTGCTTTGAGGATGTATTAGATGATTAATTATAGGGCAAATGTTTTCTGGATTTTTTTTTTAAGTGCAGGTTATCAAAGAAGGAAGAAGCACAGAACAGATGAGAAACTGCCATGAACCAGAAAGAGAATAATTTATTTATCTCTGTACTGAATTAGAGCCAATGACCTTGAGAAGGTGGTAAAAATCAATTTTCCAAATGAAGTATTTTTTATAAAGGATAGGATCCAAGTGACCATGAGATGTGCTTCCCATTTCCATTTATTGTATGATATTAAATAACTTAAACCAAGGGATACTCCAGGGGACTGCTTTTGATGTAATATTGAACTTGTGTTTGAGTAACTTTATAGCTAATGAAGATATGTTTCACTCGAGGCACAAATGGCCAGGATCAAGCTTTCATATTTTGGACACTGTAGAAATCTACAATACTACAAAAAATAGAAGGAAATAGAAGACGAGGATAGCCAACAGCAAAGTGGATGGACTCAGTTACCGAAGCAGTGTGTGCACTATTGGGACACCTAAAGGGGCAGGTTGGGGATAGATCTTTCTGGATAAGATCTCTTTATAAGGTTGCTAAGAGTCAGCGTATTATTGATCACATCATCAAATGGAGCGTGACTCCTACTGACTATAGTAATAGCCCTTAGACTTATATACCACTTCACAGTGCTTTACAGCCCTCTCTAAGCAGTTTACAGAGTCAGCATTTTGTCCTCAACAATCTGGGTCCTCGTTTTACCAACCTTGGAAGGATGGAAAGCTGAGCCAACCTTGAACTGGTGGGGATTAAACTCCTGGCACCAAACTGAATTTAGCCTGCAATATTGTATTCTAACCACTGTGTCACCACGGCTCATATTAAACTATATTAAACACATGCATACTGGGTTTTTTGGCAACACTATAGATGTATAGAAATTTGTGTTTTCTTTTTTCTAGGAAGTTTTATTGTGGTTACTGTGGTTTTTATTCACTGCTAGTTTATAATGTCTAACTTTTGGAGTCCAGATAATGTCAGCCAATTTTTACCATTAAATGAGATTTCTAAGCTAAGAGAAAATAGTTGCCATGTTGTTGTTGTCTTCTCATATTATAACTTCTGATTTACAAATAAAGATACTTTTTAAAATGAATATAGTTCATAATAGGATACATATCTGATGAAAATAATAAAATATGGCATCTGTTTGTGTGTGTGTGTGTATGTGTGTGTGTGTGTGTGAGAGAGAGAGAGAGAGAGAGACTTGTGGGTACCATGATTGTCTTCGTCAAGATTTCTCAGCATTCATCCAGCACTTGCTGAGCTGAAAGCCTTTTTGAGTACTTCCTGTAGTTAACTGGAAACCTCTTTCAGTTATTGCAAGTGCCAAAAGAAGCAGTTCAAACTGATAAAGCAAGGCAGCACAACTACTTTGCCCCTAGAAGTAAAGGGTTTATTTTATTTGAATCTTCAATCTTTCTTTAAAAAAATCTCAATTTAACTCACTAGTGGCTTACATTCAGACCTGGATCAGTCAGTCAGTCAGTCCATCCATCAGTCATATATTTTCTCTCTCTCTCTCCCTCTCCCTCTCTTCAAAATGGTACTTTTAATAATAATAATAATAATAATAATAATAATAATAATAATAATAATAATAATAATAATAATAATAATAATAATAAGTTGGAAGGGACCTTGGAGGTCATCTAGTCCAACCCCCTCCTGAGGCAGGAAATCCTATACCATTTCAGACAAATGGCTGCCCAGTCTCTTCTTAAAAACTTCCAGTGTTGGAGCATTCACCATTTCTGGAGGCAGGTTGTTCCACTGGTTAATTGTTCTAACTGTCAGGAAGTTTCTCCTTAGTTCTAGGAATAGTTGCATCTATAAAAAGATAAATCCACATATTTTATTTTACTTTCATTTATTTTATTCCTATCTTCCAAGAATAATATTCAAATTTCATATCTAATACATTACTTTTCTTCTACATCAAAGGTTTACATTTTTCCACATAGAAATATCTCTTCTCCCAAAAGGTTACATGTGTCTGGGTGCACACACACCTTTCTGTGCGTGCTTGTTTTTGATCACTTATTTCCATTGCTAGGCCTACTTTTAGCATAGACTGAGTTTTATTATATTGTCACGCCTCCATCATTCCACTTGATTTTCTAACCAAGGGCTGAAAAGGTGATATGGTTCAAATTACTCCAAAGCCTTAGAGTAGTTTTCCAGCCAAAGAGCTAAGAATCCCAACCTTCCGATTCTTGAGAAGGAAAGGCTGTAATCGTGCAGTTAGTAACTAGCTGCTTGCAACTCTGAGAATTGGGATTCACTGCTGAATACTATGACAGAGGCAGAAGGCAAGACAGGAAGGAGACTCACACTGAGAAAAAGATTGGGGAATGAAACTGAGTGGAAAAGTCAGAAGACAGGCACATTCTTTCCACCTCTTCTTGACAACCATCTCTGGCCTACACATGCATGATTAGTGAGGGCAACAGAAAAATAACAAGACAGAGATGGTCTATAATTGTACTCCAGGTACCAGGGAAGAAAGCTATCCTCTGAGACTAGAGTAATTGTTTGCTTATTGCTTAAAGTGCAAGAGAGTGTCATCCACTGTGACCGGAATGGAAAAATATGAGAAGGCTGCTGGTCTGCTGCTGCTGCTGCTAAAAGGCCCGCGCTATTAAAATGCGGCTGTTAAACAACTCATGCTATTTTTATTTCTAGCGGTACAATAGTTTGGGGTTTGCTACTGCTCAGTTAATTTCATCCAGATTTTTAATACCCAGCCTTGCAGGATTCATGGGCAAGTTAGGAAATCCAGCTCTAGAATGCAAGATACCAACAGCCTTTCTTCATAAAAAATATCAGAGTGGGACTGTGTAATTCTTGATGGGCTGGTTAGTCAAAATACCGGTGTGAACATTATGGAAATATTTCAATAGCATCAGCAGATGTCGCTTTCACCTTTCGTAATAACTGGACATTATGGGTTATCGTTATCATTATTACTGCTTCAGACAGGAAGGCAGTGCAGAGAGTGGCAAGAATGGCCGAAAAGACCATTGGCAGTTCCCTCCCTCCCATCCAGGACATAGCACAGAAGCGCTGCTTGAGCAGGGTCCGTAAGATCATCTGGGACACTACACATCCTCTTCACGACCTGTTTTCCTTGTTACCTTCTGGGAGGAGGCTTCGTGGTATCCGAAGCAGAACATCCAGATTCAGCCAGAGTTTCATTCCATACAGCACTAACCTTGTGAATTCTCAAGCTTCCTCCTTCCGTTATATATTCAAGGTGGACAGTATTTAATATTTATTTGCTATGTATATATAGGGGTGTGGGTCTATACATATGTTGTTCATAGTATGTTTTGGTGTGTGTCAGTATGTGTTTCACTATGAGAGAGGGCAACTAAATTTCATTTTTGATGTGTGCCGTTGTGCCCACAGTAAAAGAAAAAGACAATAAAGGTTATCTTATCTTACCTTACCTTACCTTACCTTAATAGTTTGTTATCGCTTGAGTGGTACCAGTCCTGGCTACGGGACATATTTCTGCTATTCTTATGCTTCTTTGCAGTTAGCTTGACTACTTCTGTTTACATTCACCCACCCCTTCCTAGTTGACTTCCTAGAATAGTGGTGCAATTAAGATACTGTCATAGGTGCACATCTAACCTTTTGAAATCATTTCATCCTTCAAAGGTCGATATAACCTTTAGAGGTAACAGAACCAAAAAATCAGATTTTGTGTGTGTGTATGTGTGTGTGTGTGTGCATGTGTCTGCATTTTGGCAGAATTTTAAGGGGCAATTTGTGACTTAAGAACAAAACAAAAACCTGGTCAAATTCTCAGTGTAGCCCTCAACTTCAGCCAATGGAAATTGCATACTCCTGTCCTTGGATCATCTTCCTTAAGTTTTTTTTCTCTCAAGAGATTTTCAAATTTTTAAAATTATAGAAACCCCCCCCCCAAAATATATATATATATATATAAAGGCTTTTGTTTGCATGGGTTACATTTATCAATGTTTACCATATTAAAAAGTAACATTGATGCACTCTTAAAATATGTATCGAATCATATAAAAATAACAATAGTAAGCCTCTTAGATATTTTTTTATGAAAAATCTATATTTTTAATAAATAAAAAATTAAGAATGTTGTTTTAAATTTTTGCAAATATCTTTAATAGTGTAGTGTAGTGTAGTGCAATGCAGTGCAGTAGTATAGAGTAGAGTAGAGTACAGTACAATACAGTATAGTACAGCACAGTATAGTACAGAATACTATAGATCAAGATCCATTTATCTACTAAATCAAATCCTCTAGAGGCATAAGACCATACAGTATAACCATTCAAACAGAATACCTGTTTTTCTCCAGATTGATGTGTATTGCTGTTCCCAGCCCAGAAGAGTTGGGTAATAGGTTTTCTGAATATGGAAGCAATGAACACACCATATGAGCACTTAAGGCTTTATTCCAAGGTAGCATATGAAAATAATAACATATCATGAGATAGTAATCAAAGAATATTCAAGAATACATTAAGACAAAGAAAGAACAGCCTTATTCTCATTTTGCCAGTAAGAGAACCAAAGGAGATGACAATGGGTAGAACCCACAAGATCCACAAATATGCAGCAACTTCCCAGTTCCGTCTGCATTGAAGGTAAATCCCATGGGGGTCTCTGACTAGCTTCTATAGACTCTAAATCACCATGACATCTGTTTTTGATGATCTTATTTTGCCAGTTTGCCAAGGGCAAATCTAAGAATGGGATCTTAATTTTAATGGTTAAGGAGTCTTAGTTTATATCAGGGAGTGAGGAGATCATATCTAGGATAAAGAATATCTGTTTTCCCAGGTCTTTGATTTCTGTCTAAACAGAGGCTTTATGAAGCCCAGTATCTCACATATCAATCAACTTCTGTCTTAACCATGTCAAGATTAGGCAGACAGATCATGTTTAATAGGACATTCTTTTTATAGGTAGGAATCATCTACAGCATACAGTGTAAGGGGTGTAACAGTCACTATATAGGACAGGCAGAAGACTAGCAGAACACATCCATGAACAGCAACTAGCAATCAGAAGACATGATGAAGATATCCTTAATATCACATCACATAATCAGATTCAACTCCAGCATTAATTGGGAAATGGTGAGA
>NW_015386798.1:213521-325485 GCF_001527695.2 Protobothrops mucrosquamatus
TTCTTCTTCTTCTTCTTCTTCTTCTTCTTCTTCTTCTTCTTCTTCTTCTTCTTCTTCTTCTTCTTCTTCTTCTTCTTCTTCTTCTTCTTCTTCTTCTTCTTCTTCTTCTTCTTCTTCTTCTTCTTCTTCTTCTTCTTCTTCTTCTTCTTCTTCTTCTTCTTCTTCTTCCTCTTCCTCTTCCTCTTCCTCTTCCTCTTCCCTCCTCCTTTCTTGATGCTATATTGGACACTACAGATATTTGGGGGTATTCCTGATAGTACTCAGTGCAGACCTTTATGCAGTTTGCCAATAATTATAATGAGCCACCCAAGAGTGAGACAAGAGGGACAGCAGCAGGGGAATGCTGTGACAGAAGGCTGTGAATCATTCACATGTAAAGATTGGTGCAGAGGGAAACTTAAGGAATTCTGGTCTGAGAAAAGGAGATAACGAGATCATCGTCACTGTCTCTCCTTGGGTCACAGTTTCTATCTCTGAGTCTCTGGAAGATCAATTCATCAGCTTACTGATGTACAGGTCAGATCAATAGCACAGAGTGGAACTGGTGAAGGCATATGTTTTTCCTACTACCTGACATCACTGGATTGCAGTAGACTCTTCATCAGTCATCCACATTTTTGCTTGAGCTTAGGAAGGGGAGTCTCCATATATGTAACTGGGTGTGTGGGTCTGCCTTCAGATAAGGCCCAGAACTGTGAATCGTGGAAGGAAGAGGCAACACAATCCCTTTCTCTATTCATGATTTTGACATTTATGCAGTGGGTGTAATTGAACATCCTTCTTTGTCAATATAAATGAGCACCTTGGAAGAAAAGCATGTTACAATAGAAATGAACCCATACATTCCTTTGATTGCAACACACCAGACAGTGGCAGCTGGGGGAGGGGAGGGGGAGGGGGAAGGAACTTTTTACACATTGCCAATAGAGCCTCTATAGCAGTGGTTCTCAACCTGTGGGTCGGGACCCCATTTGGGATCGATCGACCATTTCATGGGGGTCGCCAAGCAAGGCTGTCCGCCATTTTTTTGTCTGCCATTTTTTTTGTCCGCCATTTTTTCCCCCCTTTTCCAGTGGGTGCCTTACCTCCCTTGAGCTGGGCCAGCTGGTGGTCAGCCTGCTCCATCTCTGCCGCTTGCCAGCTATGCCTCGGCCGGCGCAGGGGGCGGAACCACGCATGCGTGGTGCTCCCGGGCAGGGAAAGTCCTCGACTTACGACTGGTTGGGTAGTCCTCGACTTACGACCGGTTTAGTCCTCGACTTACGACCGGTTTAGTCCTCGACTTACAACCGGTTTAGTCCTCGACTTACGACCGGTTGGGGTCGCGGCATTAAAAAGGTTGAGAACCACTGCTCTATAGTCTGTAATGCACTTTATAACAACTGGCTCTTAACAAAACAGATGTGAATATGCAGCATGGAAAAGAGCGTGTTCAGGTACAATTAAATAGACACAAAGAAATATGAGATTATGTGGTGCAAAAAGCCCAGTGAATGCATTTAGGAACAGGAAATGTAGCATATTCATAGGGTTAAGTAGAACATACTTGTATACTCTCATGAAAAGATGATCTATGCAGTTCAGCCTCTATCAGGCAGCCCACTTTGTATTATATTCAAAGGATTAATAAAGATACGTGTCTTTTGCTAAATACTGCAAAGAGTCTTTATATAAGAGGAATTTATCCAGATGATGGCAGGGCACGATGTAAGGAAAATGTTTGATGATAGCTTGTAATATATCCGTTATTTCCACATGTTCTTCCCATCAAAGAGAGTGGACAAAGTCACCTTTTGTCTATGAAATTAGCTGTTGGCAGGAAACTGCTGCAGAAAGATTTGGCCTTCTCTATTACAGTTAGAACTTCCTGACAATTGCAGAATAATAGGGAGTAAACATCAAGTTTAAGTACTCTGCAAAATGTTGTTCATTGATTTTTCCCCCCTCTGAGCATAAACCTTGAAGATTCAATAACAGTTCAAAGGGCTGAACATCTAAGAATTAAGTACACTCATAATTACGCCTGGCAGGGGTGTGGAAAAAGTCGTGCTGCTTCTCCTGAAGTGGATATTAACCTCCTACCTTTCCTTTATTTTATTTTTCCAACTATATTAAAGCCATTGGTTTGGGGGTGCAGACAGACAAACAGATTGACACACACACACACATAAACATATACACAGAAACATATGAAACTGGATTCAAAATACAATCCCTGGGCCTGTTGTAGATCAAACCACCTGCAGCTAGTTTGTGACTCAATCAAAACAGGACCCTCAGGAAGTGTTATCATGTTTTTGTTTCTTTTTTTATAGTTGCCAGTTATTATTTTCTTTGTTGCTTTTTCTCAAAGAAGAAGAAAGATAAATCTGGGAGCAAAGAATAAAATCTGAACATATACAGTATCATATTTTTAAATGTTCACAGTACTTGCCATGAATTATCCAAACATCCCTACCATAATGTCACAGGCCAATAATGTTATTGTCGTATTATAAGTCATAGAATCACAGAGTTGGAATGGGCAACTTAGGGCTCAAATGCAAATTAAAGCAATCTAGACAGATGACTGTCTCATTTCAATTTAAATATATCCAACAAAGGGGAAGCCACCATCTCTCTGAATAATTGGTTTACTATCACACTGCTTTGACTGAGGTTTTCCTCCCCAACAATCACTTGTTCTGCCCTCTGCAACCATGGAGGGAAGGTCTTAGGTTTCAGTGAACTTGAAGTGTGCTATCACATTCCTCTTCTGACTACTATTTTCAATATTCAACATACCTGGCATCTTGAACCTCTCTTTGCAGAACTTAACTTCTAGTTCCTTGATCTTCTTGGAACTTTTTCCAGCTTGTTTGAATCCTTCTGCACATGGTCATGCAACAGTAAATGATTATGAAAGCCCTGGAGTAGAAACAGCAGCCGTTGCACAGAGCCTACATTGCAGATGTTGTGGAAGAGAGAATTTGACAGTTTAAGGAATTTTAAAAGCAAAAAAGAATCCCTACCATTTACGAAAAAAGTTGGATTTTTGTGGTAGAGAAGAAAAATGATAGTAAATTTGATGATAATATTCATCCTGCTATGGATCTATTCACTCCCCAGCGGGCTTTTCTGATGGGATTCTTTTGCATCCTTAGTAGAAAGATTTGAATAGTTATCTCCAATGTGCAGTAGTTTCAATGGAGTGTGAGTGATACTGATGAAACATATTATTAAATGAGAAAATAAGGTATGGAATTTAAACCAATTTTAAAATTAAATACAATATTAATGAAGAATGGACACCTAAAGATATTTAGAATTATTAATTTTCTTATCTCAGTTTAAACTAACCTAAGTCTTTTGAGAGTGCCGTGATTTTACTTCAAAACCTAATTTTAGAAGTTAGCCATACTGTCTATTTAAAAGAATTTCAGCTAAGTCAGAGCTTTATAGACTGATACCCTGAGGCTGCACGTGTCCCTGAAAGCCTTGGGTGAAGATTCTCCAAAATGTGGTTACCAATTTGCAATGTTTAACTTGATAAAACTTGACAGAGAACAAGTCCTCAGATTAAGAACACCCTGCTTAGGGATGATAGATAACGAGCCTTTTGTAGCAAAATTTAAATGAAATACACGATGGTTCAAGTTCATTACATAATCATATTTATACAGTACTATACAATAATATTGTTCCTGTTTATATGTAAATTCAACTTAAGGACAGATTTTGAGAATGAAACTTTCTTCAACTGGTAACTACCTGTATATGAATTATTCTATTCTATTCTATTCTATTCTATTCTATTCTATTCTATTCTATTCTATTCATTAGATTTAAAATAAAGCAAATAAAATACTTTATTACCAGGGCACAATTCTTATGTTTCAGAAAATGATCTTCAGCCCAGAAAAAAAGTGTAGACTCTTGTTTTAAATATTGTTCAGTACTATGCTATGAAATATCTAGTCACCCTGATCATTGGCTATATATTAAGGGTGCACAAATACTCGGGAGATTTGGAGATTTGACTAGATCAAATTTCCAAATGAAATCAGCTAATCTCCAAATCGAGTTCCTTGATATTCCACACTGATTCTTTTGTAGCTCTGTAAAACCAATGAAATTCATGTAGATTAAGGTTATAGGCAGAATGCTTGACTAAGCTGTATTTTATCATTAGCTCACCTTCATATGAACATACAAGGTGAAGATTGTAAAACAGAAATAATTTATTTTCTAATTAAATTGGAACAAAGCATGTTGATGTATTTCAGTTAGGAGTGAAAGTAATAATTAATAGCTTTTAACTAAATTCCAGGAGCACACTAATTATCAGCACAGGATCCAGGCAGGGCATGAATTGGATTTACACTACATTAATATGGACAGCATTTTGTTTTCTTCATTTGTTCCCTTTTTTAAAAAAATATTTTTATTATTAAAAGTTTTTTTTAATTACAATAATAAAAGATAATACAAACTAAAACAAAAAAGGGTGAAAGATAAAAGAGAATGATAAAAAAAAAGAAAATGAGTTCCCACCTTTATGACAAATATAAACCATTTCACTATCTTTTCACCTCCTTTTAATTAAGAGATACAAAACTCTTCGTCTCATAATTCAGCTCTTAACTGTAGGTGAATCCAATAAGCAGCAAGAAGTTCAAACAGAGCCCCCAAATAGAACATAAAATAACAAGTGTAAAATTTATTATTCCATACCTTAACAGTGGGGGGGTGCAATGGCTCAGTGGTTAAAGTGCTAAGCTTGTAAGCTAGAAAGCTATCCACCCAGTTTGAGACCTGAGACCCGCACAACGGGATAAAGTCCTGTTATCTGTCCCAGCTCCTGCCAACCTAGCAGTTGGAAAGCATGCAAATGCAAGTAGACTAATAGATACCACTTTGATGGGAAGGTAACACCATTCTGTGTGCCTTTGCCTATAGTCATGCTGGCCACATGACCACAGAAGTATCTTTGGACAATGCTGGCTCCCTCGTCTAAAAAATGAAGATGAGCATCGTGCCCTAGAGTCAGACACAACTGCACAAGGGGAAACCTTTACCTTTATCTTAACTATAAGCAAGCCTGCAACGTGGTCCCAGTGGTCTAGTATGAACAAAAGACTGAAATTCAATCAACAAAGAGGAAGAGTTTCTCCTTTAAAGAAAAGAAACTCACAAAGATATCTTACTTTAAGTGAAAGGACAATTAGATACAAATCTAGATACTGTTAGATTAGGACAATAAAATGACTCACAGAGAAAGAGGCTTGACTATCACATTAACTGTAAATACAACACAACATTTTTCCAGTCTAGACTGGAATAGGTGTCAGTGAGTCCAAAAAGAATCACCCAAAATAACTACATGTCCAATTTTAGCTCTGATTGAACAAACCAATTTTATGTTTCTTGTTTTTATGTAAAACAGTCTTACTCTTTAATCCATTCAGATGATATTGATCCTTGCTTCAAATTCTTTGAAACTTTAAGAAGCCTCTTATTCCCATTGCTCTCTAGGATTGGCATTTTTATTTTCTTTTTTAATCTTCTCAACCTTCATCTGATTTTTTAAATTTTTTTTAAATAAGTCTAATAATTCTTGTTCATGTTGTTCTTAGATAGATTTTGCTCCAAATCTTTTTCCATAACAGCTATTTTGGGAACAGACTGTTCCTAAGAACACACAACACAACTGACATTATTGATTCAAGGTCCTGAAGGCAGTGCTCAAAAATGCCCTTGAATAGCATTATAAGTTGCTTATCTAGTTGCATCTTCAATAACAAAAATAATTTTTATTTCCTACGAAATGCATTTCTTTAAAATTAATTTTAAAGTTTCAATATTCAAAATCAAGCATCCCAACATTTTCTGAACCCTTAGTCTGTTTAAAACTTTCTGCAGCCAAAATTTATTTTGTTTTTTGCTGTTTATTTTAAATTCTTAAAGCTGAACATTAATCATTAGGGGTTGAAGGCACTCACCCAGTATTTCCAGCCTTGTCCTTTTTTGAAGGTACCTAACTTCTTTAAAGCAATTAATAGGCAATTTCTGAATGTGATTAGCAAAGGAAGTGAAAACTTACTGTCCTTTGAAAGCACACTTTCCTGTTTTCCTGGTTCACTCTCGCCCTCCAGAGACCATTGCCTTCTTATGAAGAACAATTGTATGGAGCATAGCTTGGGCAATCTTGCATCCTCTTGAAAGAACTGATTTACTGGTTGGATGCTTATTCTTTGCTGCAATCATTGGCTCCACTTAGTGCAGAACTGTCTAGAGTCTGCTATTCTTACCCGGAAACCCCTGTATTCTTCATTTGTTTCTGATGGACTAGCTAGATAATCTGAAATGACTTCATTATAGTTAGTGTCTGCAAAAGAAATTGACAAACAATTCAAACTTTAAAGTTTCATCTTTTCCTAAATCTGATATTCTTTAAACAATGCTCAAACAGTATTATCCTGCAATTGTTATATTTCCAAATGACTAAATACAGGATGAAGATGTTCAAAATGTTATCATTGTATTTGCCCCAATCTTCTAAAATGGAACACAATGTCCAGTTTATTTTACAAAATGGGACTGCTGGGCACATATTGCCTTCTGCTTCAAAATAGTGAGCATTTTAATTCATCAGTTGTCAAGGAGCTGGATGTTGTGTGAGTTGCCATGAAATTTCAGTCAAGGAGCAGAAAGTTTCTTCTTCACCCACCCCCCAAGTCTAAAACAGGCAGCACACCTTACCCAACACAAATGGGTACACTCTGTTTCACTGATCTCTTTGCTGAGCATTTCCAAATGAACTGTAAAATTCACAGTATTTGTTTGATGTAAGGCTTCTTGTTTTTAAGTCAGACATGGTATTTTAGAGAGAATTTATAAAATATTTTTTTAAAAAAGAAATGCTCTTTCTGGACCTGTTCCTAAATTCTTTTGTACCATTTTAAACCACGACTTCCATCTTGGTTTGAGCTATAATTTTCACATTCTTTTGCCAATAGCCATCCCAGCTACACCTGAAGCAAGTTGATGCCTTTTAGAAAGCATCAAGTCACCTATCTCAATCCTGAATGTGATGTTTATGCACCCCATTTCCATTACCCAATTTATTTTGTAAGCATCAAAGGCATTCTGTCTTTGATAATGGGTCACCTTTGCCTTAGCTAGATGGTTTTGGTTACTTCAGTGAATCCGATCACATCAATCTAAAGAAAAGTTGATTTGTATTTCAGGGTATATAATACTGTGGGAAGTATCTCAACAAATTAGATTAAATATGGGCTCTGCCAAGTATATAAAATGGATCTGAGATC
This sequence comes from Protobothrops mucrosquamatus, assembly GCF_001527695.2. Taxonomy (NCBI): domain Eukaryota; kingdom Metazoa; phylum Chordata; class Lepidosauria; order Squamata; family Viperidae; genus Protobothrops; species Protobothrops mucrosquamatus. The sequence continues at coordinate 220,832 of NW_015386798.1, forward strand.
AGAAAAGATCAGAATAATAATACTGAAAAGGAAAAGAAATGCATCTGCTACAGTTCTATTTCTGAAATGGGAAGATGGCATATTGTCACTTGGAAAAAAGCTGGTCTAGGAAAAATGTGACTCTTCTCAGGAAACAGCTAACCAAAAGGCTGGCAATATGTATCAAGAAAGGGTGCTTTCACTTGTTCATTTTTTTTAATTAAGTTCTGAAACTTGAACTCAGGGGAAGGTTTCAAAAACAGTAGAGTACATTTAAGCCAATAATTTTTGAACTTATTTAAAAGTTGCATACTAAAAAAGCAGGTTCATTTTATACCCAGTTCCATAGGGTTTACCATGCCCCTTTCATTATATTGTGGGTAATTTTGAAAGGCATCAAGTCTATTTTTACAAAACTGCCTATAAGGTCTACATATAGGGCAGAAGCCTTATTGAAATTAAAGATGATGCTAGGGTTGACACTCCAATTTACAACAGCCTCTCAGTTCTTTATATTTTTTTTTTAATGAAAATAGACTAAAATAAATAAATTCAGGTGTGACACCGATCTTGCAGGACATCAAAGGGAATGTCTATAGGGGACCCGGGATCATCACACCTGCAATGAACTAATGATTATTTGAAATACCAGCCCAAAGATTTCTTGCTGGCTTAAGCAAGGGATTGAAGATGTTAGGAATGTACAGATCATGAATGGATGCTTTGATTCAAGCAGGCTTAGACAGGGAAGCTGCCTATCCCTTTGAAGCTTCAGGCTGCTAGGCTTCAACCTGTATGTTAAATAGAGTTTCTGTTTAGGGTTTTCATATTCCAGACTGAAGTGGCTGGTGGAATTGAGCCAGTCCACTGGATGCTTCAGGGATCAAGGCAGAGATACTCCACTTTCCAAGTGCAGATATCACCTCAGTTCAGTTCAACCTGATGGTTAGACTGAAGTGGTGACTCAAAAGCTGCTTTATTGAGCCAAGTACATGCAATTTCCTTCTAGCGAATAATGAGCGTTTTTCTGCCTTGGAAGATGGCTATGAATATGGGGAAAAAACCCAAACTTCTTCAGCAATATACATATATTTGTTTTTTCCCCTATATTTATATAGGCATCCTAAAACATACACCCCTACAGAACAGAAAAGAATGTGATCAGCTATAATAAACCTATAGGATGTTTTTAAAGGAATAGCCCTGGATGTTAATATGGAATTTTATATAGAATTGAATAATTACAAATTATTGTAATTTCATTAATATGAAATTAAATATCCATTAGTTAAAGCTATATGTAGCTGAATAATTCATCTTTAATGAGTCTGCTTTTAGTTGCATGTCATGTTACCTTCTAAATCTACTGTTTGTATTTAAGGTCACAGAATATCAGTCATTTAGAAACAGGTCTTGCTTACATTTATTTTAGAATAGAATAGAATAACAGAGTTGGAAGAGACCTTGAAGGTCTTCTAGTCCAACCCCCTGCTCAGGCAGGAAACTTTATATCATTTCAGACAAATGGTTGTCCAGTCTCTTTTTAAAAACTTCCAGTGTTGGAGCATTCACAACTTCTGGAGGCAGGTTCTTCCACTGATTAATTGTTCTAACTGTCAGGAAATTTCTCCTTAGTTCTAGGTTGCTTCTCTCTTAGTTAGTTTGCATCTGTTGCTTCTTGTCCTGCCTTTAGGTGCTTTAGAGAATAGCTTGACTCCCTCTTCTTTGTGGCAGCCCCTGAGATATTGGAACGCTGCTATCATGTCCCCCCTGGTCCTTGTCTTCATTAAACTTGTTGTTAGTTGCAAAGTCATGTCCAACCCATCATGACCCCATGGACAACGTTCCTCCAGGCCTTCCTGTCCTCTACCATCTTCTGGAGTCCATTTAAGTTCACGCCTACTGCTTCAGTGACTCCATCCAGCCACCTCATTCTCTGTCATTCCCTTCTTCTATTGCCCTCAATCTTTCCCAGCATTAGGCTCTTCTCCAGTGAGTCCTCCCTTCTCATTAGGTGGCCAAAGTACATGAGTTTCAACTTCAGGATCTGGCCTTCTAAAGAACAGTCAGGTTGATCTCCTCTAGGACTGACCGGTTTGATTGCCTTGCAGTCCAGTTCTTTAAACTAGACATACCTAATTCCTGGAACTGTTCTTCATATGCTTCAGCCTCTAGTCACCTAATCATCTTTGTTGCTCTTCTTTGCACTCTTTCTAGAGTCTGAACATCTTTTTTACATTGTGGTGACCAAAACTGGATGCAATATTCCAAGTGCATCTGTAAGAAGCTTTCATTGTTTAACCATTGCTATTGTCTAGCTTGCATTATGTTTGTCAGCTTCACCTGTTCAACATCACTCATGATGATCCAAAGCCTTTTCTCACGATTCAAAGTTTTTGTGCAAAATAACATCTGAAAGTTTATAATGCCATAGTATTAAATGAGCTGGTTTTGCTCAATGAGCTAAGTCTTGATTTGCTTAAACATTATTGAACTAACCACAATTAGCTTGGTCTGTATGACAAACAAACCCAAAGGCACCCAGTACAAAGCACAATGACAAACAAGAAATTATATCTCACAACTGTTCTGCTTTCATCCTAATACCACATGTACAAGTCACAGAATTTGTGTTTTGACAACAGAAGCTTTGTCATTTTGTCCCACTTGCTCCCCTATTGAAGTCAATGTGCAAAGCTATAATTTATGTTTTACAAAGCATGAATAGTTGGACTCATACCCACAATTAGCCAAACTAAGCCAACTATATAAGGTAAGAGGTAAGATAAGATAATCTTCTTTATGGTCATTTTTTTTCTCTGAACACACTGACACACATTAAAAATGAAATGCTGATGCCCGCTCTCAATACACACACATACACATACATATACACATATTGGCTTGGCACACTGGGGATAATCTCAACAGCATCATTCTTTATTTCTAGTTACTTGATATTACCACAAGTTTCTTTTAAGTTAAAAGGAGGAAAAGAAATCCCTATCACTCTTAGTCTTTAATTCTTTCTCTGCTTTTTTACTATTGTCTCATGAAAGGGGAGGAGAATTATCTCTAATCCCAGAGATTACTGGTTTTTTTTAGAAATAATATGTAATTAGTAACTAGTCACCACATGAGTTTCTATGAGAAGTGTCCTGCTTGGCATATGTCACCTTTCCACAGCTATAGCAGAAAGTGCCTCTTTGTCCATACAAAACAGTGCGCAACAGACAAGCTGATTAGAGCAGCCTGTTTTCCATCTGTTTTCGGAAGGGCCTGAACAATAATGTGTTCAGATTACATTTGCAAGCACTTTATTTTAAGAAACAGCATTCTAATTTGTGAGAGTGGTGTGAACTGCTTTTAAGTTACTTATTAATCACAACTTCTAAAATAAGGAAGCACGAACAAATGCAGAAACATAACAGGATAAATATAGGCTGCTTTTAAATTAAAGAAGTAAAATTGAATCTAAGAGTGCTATTTTACTTTATAAATAAACATTTAAACACTCTCAGTTTATAGCACTGGCATGGAGACCTCTGCTTCATCTCTATCATCTGACACTTTACATCTCTGATGTTAATCCATTTAAAAAGTTACTTGTCTCTGTACTTCTTCAGCATTTTTTAGAAAGCTTTTATAGGAACAATGTTACCCTAGGTCAGTTTGAATATGTTTTGCTCTAGGTCAGTCTCAAGGACAAATAGCTTTTTAAGATTACTCTGTCAACTATTATTTATTTTACGTGTATATCATATTGTACCTTGATTTTCCTTGTGATTCTTTATAGCATCTTCTCTGATGCTTTCAAACACAATGTTGCTGTTTCAAATTTGATTTTCTTTTCTCAATTTACAGTAAAAAGATGCTTATTTTCCCCTTACTTTCTTATTTTTGGCTAGGTACCTTGAACAAGAAGCTGGGGAAGATACATTCATTTATTAAAAGCTGCAGCAACTTGATTCTGAGACTCACAACGCCACTACATTTTAGGGAGGGGAAGGGAAAAGAAAATGAAGGAATAACAACAGTAGGGCTGAATATGATATTGAAATGACATTCTAGTAGCATTTTCCAGCATAGCAGCCTAGACCAGTGACTCCATGAAAACATTAGGTTGAACATGTAGCCCACCATACTTTAAGTTTCTACTTCTGAAATGGTTCATAGTCCCATTCAGATGTTAAAAAAAGTGCTCCAGTTAAGCCTTCTTGTGCAGTGAAGGTTTTCTCTTGGAAACACTCATATGTTCACTATGAAAAGCCTTAATATACAGGATTAGTTGTACAATGATATTGACATAAATCATATTCCTCTATGCTAAATGATTAGCTCATGTGAAAGACTCCATGCATACAGCTATACTCTCATGAACACTCAAGTTTACAACAAGATCATAAAAAGACCAATACAATAGAATATTTGTAGCTCAGGGTTAAAATGATGGGTCCTTGGTGCTCTCTGAGCTTGGTTGCTTTCTTGTAGATGTTTCATTACCCAATGAAACATCTGTGCTGATGTTACCTAGTTTGGGCAATGAAATGTCTCCAAGAAAACAACCAACCTCAGAAAGTACCAAGGACCCTTCACTATTAAAAGAAGTAAATTGGTAATTAACTAATTGAGGTTTTATATCAATCTGTTATGAGAATTTGGCCTGTTGTGAATTTCATTTTGGTCTAGCAAATGCTGCTACTAGTTTGGTCAAAAAAGACACCCCCCCCCCCATATTACAAAGAAAATGCATCCTGGTTCATTAAAAAGAAATTGAATGTTTCTGACATAATCTTTACAACTGTGGCAGAGCTAAAAAAAAAAAAAAAGAGGAAAGTGTGGGATTGGATCATGATATACAGTATGTCATCTGCCTAATGCTAAATTATGGGGAACAGACACTATCACCATTTTGAGAACAGCTGCTGAGCATGAGGCTAAAGTGGAAGCATCTATTTTTTAAAAAAAGTAAAATATTCATTTTTTTTTGTTTTGGAAGTTTTGAACTAAAACTTAATTGCATCTCAAAAAGAGATTGAAAAAAGATTGCTCATATTCATATTTGAGCTTTTGGTTGCATAATAGCTGAGAAAATGACGACCACTTGAGTCAGAAGCAAAGAATCAGATGTTCCAATCAAATTTTTTTATGGGCATAGATAGGAAGCTCAAGAAGAAACTGAGGAACTTTTACTTAGCCTTGTCTAAAATGCAGCATTCATTAGTTTATAAAATCCCTTAGCTTGCTGAGGTCAAGGATGTTTAAAAGTAGCATTTTAAGAGTATTTGAATCCCTGCAGATTTTTTTCTTTCCTCTGATCTATTATTTTCAAAGCAGAGGTAGACAAAGAAATCTTTAAAAAAATCTGTTGAATTTAATTCTTTTATTTATAAAATGAAAAAGAAGAAAATGGTCTTGACCAAGCTGGTATTGCTGATGTGCACATTGTTAAAGTGGCAGATAGCAAACCACTACAACTACAAATTAAAAAAAATAAAAATAATAATGCATTGCATGCTTTAAACCATATTATTAAATTGCAACATATAATTTCATTTATAAGTAAATTTATACAGTGGTCTCTGAAGCAAACTATAATGACATGAAAATGATGTTGCAAATGCAAAATGATGTCTGAAAATTGAAGCATTTGAGTGATGACCCAATCCTGCACATATTCAATATTGTGCTTTATAAGAATTGTAAGGTGTCTTACAACAATTAAAAAAATACACAACATAAAACATGGAGTAAAAATATCATTGCAATTAGCTAAAGATTAAAAGAGGTATGTTTTTGCTATCCTAAATACCGGGAGAATGAGGACCAAGCCAACCTCTTTGGGAAGAACTCCCCATAGCCTGGGAGCCTATCCAGTGGTGGGATTCAGCCGGTTCTCACCGCTTCGGCAGAACCAGCAGCTAATATTTTGTTGCCCAGGCCCAGCATGGACTTCCAGAAGCGGCATCCACACAGAGAACCAGTTGTTCACATATTTGAATTTCACCACTGAGCCTATCCAAAAGCCAAAGTGAAGAGTGTAGAACATGGGCAAGATTGTTGTCAGCTTTTCAAGACAGATCAAATTAGGAAACCAAAACCATGTAGATCAATACTACTTTTATTGTAAAGCTTTATTAACAGGATCTTACAAGTTTAAAAACACTTCCTTCCCTGTCCCTTTATGTTTGTATGAACTAAGGAGATGCTTGTTAATACATTATTGGTTCAGACTCAGGATCCATTTATCTTTATCATGGTATCCATCTGGACTACTCTGGAGTTAGAATTTGAGGTTCTCCTCCTTACTTGTCCTCAGTTCCAGTCAGTTTTTGATAGGGAGAGAGAGGTCCAGTATACATTCCTTTTTTTGTGAGGTTCTTTGGGCTTCCAAATGGCTTCTGGGTACAATTCAGGGTGTTGGTTGTTACCTATAAAACCCTGCATAGTGTGTGGGTGGTCTTTTCTAGTTGTCACCACTCATCACATTAGGTCTGGTAGAAAGGACATGGTCCATCTTATTAGATCTAGGAAGCATGCATTTTCTGTTCCAGTATTGGTCCTCTGGAAACTGCACCACCTAAGCTCTGGTTAGTTCCAGAAGGTGCTGGAATCCTCTCTTACTGGCTGACAAAAGCCAAGAGTTAAATTTTCAGGAATTTTGCAACCTGGTGGAAAACAGAGCTTAGCCACAATGCCCAGTGCACTGATCAGCTATTTGGCAATTAGTGGCACAGTGCAGTGGAGACAAGTTGTTTTACATTTATGCACACCACCACTCCCAACCCTGTGGTCTTCTTAAAAGCCCTTGAGACCTGGCTATTTTCCCAAGCATGGGAACTGGGAGATGAGTTGAGCCAAGGTTGGTTGGTTTCCTCAATTGGAATAGTAAATTTTTCCTTATCTTTGATTATTGTTTAGTTTGTATGTATTTTTTAATATATTAGACTCCAGCATTATGTTTCTAAGATGGGTGGCCATATCAATCAATCGGTCAAGTGCATACTTAGGAGGAATTATAATCTATATACAATCATTTAAATTCCCAGTCCCCCCCAAATCCCCGTAGGATATGTCCTAAATGATAAGGGACTCAGAAATATGAAAAGTCACTTCCCTTCCTTCCTTAAAAGCAGAGATTTTCTATGGCAGAAAGAGCTTTAGATTAGTCTGAATCTTCATAATTCTCATTGGACAATTAAAAGTTTTATTTTGTCTAACCTGTAATGATGAGTAGAGGGTGCAATGGTTCAGCGATTAAGCTGAACTTGTCAGCTTGAAAGCTGACAGCCCAGGTTTGAAACCTAAGCGCCGTGCGATGAGACAAACTCCTGCTCACCCAGCAGTTTGAAAGCATGAAAATATGAGTAGATAAATAGGTACCACTTTGGTGGTAAGGTAACAGTGTTCTGTGTTCACCGCATACTCTGCACTGCAGCATGATGTTATGCTAGCCACAAGAGGTGAATATCTTCGGACAATGCTGGCTCCCTCGGCTAAGAAACAAAGATGAGCATTGCCTCCGAGAGTCAGAGATGACTGGATAGGTGAAACCTTTACCTTTTTTATATTGATGGTTAAGTAAGATACTGAATTTTAAACTTCCCATCTTTTAATATTTTAAATTTAATTTGTTCTGTTTAGCATTGCTTTACTGATTTTTTTTTCTTTGCCTGTGTTGATATTTCCAACCATCTTGGGAGCTTTTATTAAAAATAAGAGGTTTTTATAACAAGAGGTTTTAATAAAAACAACAACAATAACAACAAAAAGTTTCCAAACAAAGCTTACTCTCTTCCAAAATGATTCTTAACTATTTAACATGGCAGTTTATAACATTTAAATCAGCCTTCCATTGCAGATAGCTTTACATCTGTAAAGAAATGAAGACAGTACATTTTCCAGAGTGTGAAAGCTAGTGGTAATAAATTGTACATTGGTGCAAAAACTAGCAAGTCTGTCTTACATCATATCCCTGCCATATTATATTGGTATCTCAACACCATCCCTCCTTTAACTGTAAGAAACCTTTAACTAAAGTAATCTGTGCCAAAAGGTCTATTAAACATGTGCCTCTGACAGAACTAGGGAATAATTGAAGGTTTTCTCCTATTGAACGTTATTCGATAGAAATATGTAGGACTTTTATGTTTCTTTTCTGAGACCTAATGGGAAAGATACATTTATTTTTTTGTGAATAATGCTTTTAAAAGGGCTCATGTTTTATTTTTCCTCTGCCTTTTACAATAATATATTGCAAAAAATATAAACAAACAAATAAATAAATTTAAACAAATGAAATAAAATAATATACCTGCTTTTATTATTTCATCAATTGTGCTTGTTTGGTAGTTTCCCTGTCAAAGGCATTTCAAAATAATGCACAAGAAAACAATAATAAAAATACAAACATAAAAATACTTTAAAATGTGGGAAGTGATACCTGGAAATATTTAAAACATTAAAAAAGAAAGATTCACCATATATTTCAAATATAAAAAACATTAATACACATGCAAAGAGGAGACGTAAATGAGATAATTCTTTAAGCAGCACGTAAAACCCATTGATAAGAGCTTTTGAAAGAGTGAAGATGTCCAGAAATAATACATTTTATTACAATACATTAACTAATAATATATAGTAACCTGGGATAGGGAGATGTTGTTTGATGGTGTTAAAGATATTATCACAGGATGTAAGCTGTTCCAAATAAAGCTGCCTTTTGCAATTGACTGATGGTGATTTTGTCAATGCCGATAGTGTTCAAGTGATGCTCCAGTTGTTTTGGAATTGCACACAAGGTACCTATCTTGGTGTTATCTCTGCTTTCTTTTGCCACAGTTCTACTTTTATTTGCAGGTCTTTGTATTTTGTGATTTTCACCAGTTCTTTTCTATTCTTCTGTCTCCAGGTATTACAGTGCCCACTATCTGGACATTTTTTATCTTTCTTATTGGCTGTTGTTAAGTCTAGGGTGCTGTGTGACAGATGCTTGTCTGTTTGAATTCTAAAGTCCCAGAGTACTTTAGTTTCTTCATTTTTGATTACTTTGTTTATTTTGAGGTCCCACCAGTTGTTGCATGCAGGCAAATAGTATTTCTTGCAGATATTCTAATACACCACTGTTGCTACCTTGTTATGCTGTTATTGTTGTTGTTGTTATTGTTGTTGTTATTTATGTCATCAGCGTTAGATTTAAGGAGAACTGGTAGAATCTACAGTCTGGAGGGACAGCCAGTTGTCTGTCAAAAATCAATGAAAATAATTCAGACATTGGTAACAGATGGAGGAGTTAATAAATCTGAGCAATGAAATATGAATCTTATTGCTAAGTAGCTACAGCTGGTATGTCTAACTTGTAAATACTTGCCCTTAGGACATGTTGCTTTGTGCTTTAATGCATCTTTAGCAGCTCTTTAACTACATCATACCAAAGTACAAATGCTAGTTTTAAAGTGGCATTGATTGGAGAGACCTCTATTAATACCGTTTTTTATGCCAGTGAAAGTTAAATAAATAAATAATACTGCTTTGCTCGTTCCTTTCAGTCCATTCTTGTCTGAGGTGAACAGTTAATGTTTTAAGAAGCATAATCTTAGGAGGATAATTTTTGCATTAAAAAGGGTACTCAGATTATTCTTCTGACAAAGATTAGCTTTGGAAGGCCAACATTATTAAACCGTAATTCAAATAAAACTGTTCTGAGTCTATTTCTGAGCATTAAGAGAGCTTTCTTAATAATTTACTTTAATGCTGAAGAAATTGATGGCACTATTTAAAGGCACTTTGGCTAACAAATTGTTATTGGCACGCACAGCATGTTATCATGATGTGCCAAAAACATTGCTATGTTAACATACTCTTAACATTCATATAATGGGATATAATCAAATAGCTTGCTCGACATTCCTGAGCCATTCTCATGGGTTTGTTTGGTTTTTTTTTTTAAAAAAGAAGATAATTCATCTGCTTGGCTTCAGCACTCTAATGAGTGAATGAAGAGTAAGTGATTTGAGAGTTTTCCATATCACGTGCCAATGATATGCAACCTCACAGCTTCCAGCTTTCCAAGATGGTCAAGTGTTTTCACACGGAGAAAGATGTGTTGGATGATGGGAACTTGCATGTCAGAGTGAACTTCTGGCATGCAATGCTTGCTCTCTCCCTTATGTCTCCATCTGGGGGGGGGGAGTAAATCTCCCGTCTTCTGCATCTGTGACAGACGAGCTAAAAATAACATGCAGCTTAATCAAAAGGAGCAGGAAGCAAACTGTGTTACTGTGCCATTTTTGGTCATTGGATAATTACAGGGAAAATGTTGTTCCTTGGAGAATTAGGGTGTCTGTTTGATGTCTGATTTATCTCTGTAGATGTGCAAGTGGAAAATCTATAATATATACAGTATAATAGATGTGTGGATAATCAGTAATGCAGGTTATATTGTATTTCATATTGTAAGACTATTACCTACATATGATGTTTGTAAAATGTTTGCAAAAATATTACTTCTAGATGATGATGATGATGATGATTTCTCATGTTGGATTGGAATCTCTGTTCTGTAGCAATGAAGAAATATTGCATTTCCCGCAAATGTTGCTTTCCCTCATTGCATTGTCCCATTTCCTTTCAGCACTTCCCATTATAGAATCACAATATGTGTTTGTGGAATTGCAAAATGATGAATTTGCCTTTATATCTCAGCACTTTTTTTGAGAGTTCAAGGCAACGTATTTATTTAATGAATTTATTTGTTGCCCATCTCTTAACAAAATGACTCTGGGTGGCTTACAGCCCCAACTTACATGATGTTTCCCTTTACTTGCCCCCCTGCCCTGCCCCACTTCAACAACTCTGGGAAGTAAGTTGGGCTGAGAGAAGAAACTGGTCTGAAGTCACTTAGAAAGCTCCACGGTTGAATGGGACTTGAATATAGGTCTTTCTGCCCCATGTCCAACTTCTTTGCATTTGTTTCTCTTAAAGAGGAAACAAATGCCACACTTATAAACATGAGTATACTGTTTAAACATAAATCGGGTTCTAGTAATTATGAGAGACTTTCTAAAATGTAAAAAAAAAAATTTGGATTCCTTGTCTTTTGTGAGTTGGGGATGTGCTTGCATTTTTCAAGTGTCTGTGGAGATTCTCCATCATCCAGGTCATAGTTGTCCAAAGATGCTTTTTTATGAGGCAGCTGGACTTTCTTGTTTTTTCTTTGAAGACATTTCGCTTCTCATCCAAGAAGCTTCTTCAGGTCTGACTGGATGGTGGGGAATGGAAAGATTTATACTCCTTGCAGACAGCTGGTCATTTGCATTCTTTTAGTGAGTCGTTGATGCCACCTGGAGGTTTATCTGTGTCATCAGGGTCACCTGAGTAGTGCAAATGGGAGTGGAGCCTTCTTGGAAATGTTGAAAGGACTGGGTTGTAGACTGAAGATAGATGATGTCATATTGCAGACTACAGGAACCATTAGCATTTCAGTCTGAGATGCAGACAACACAGACTCATCCCCAACAGCCTATGCCTGTGTTCAACAGTGAAGGGACACAGGGCTGTGTTCAACAGTGAAGGGACACAGGGCAGAAAACATCCTGCAGAAAGCACAACTCCAACTTCTCAATGAAAGAATAAGACAGACTAATTTTACAACTGAAGTTTTAAAAGAGAGAGTGGAACACAAACTCCAAGAGCTGAAATCATTCCTACCAACAGAAATATTAGACCTGGTCACAGAATTTACAAAGAAGGCACAACTAGCACAATACAACAAGAGCAAAGAACGACAAAAAGGCAAATTTTCTACCCTACAGCTTAGACAGGAAAAAACACACAAAACAGAAGAACCAACCCAGATGGACAGTGACATGTCTCAGAAAACTGACTGATGGGTGAGAAATCTGTGTGACAGAGAGCTTTACCCAAACAGAAAATAATGTTTTAGCCAAAGGACTGAATTTTGCAGTAACACTAGAACAGCTACCAATTGTAGATCTCCTCACAGTCACAGAGTCAGCCATCAGGAACATAGAACCAAAGGAAGAACAACTAAAGATGAAGGTATCTGCAGCCCTCGCCAGTGCCAAAACCTCATAATTCCAACCTCATAATTCAAGAAAGGAGAACAGTGACATCCCTTGGAGGAGACCCAAACATCACCATCCTGCCAACTGATAAAGGAAGATGCACAGTCATCCTGAACACAGATGACTACAAGGCCAAGGTGAACAGTCTTCTGAAGGACACTGCCATGTATGAGAATCTGAAGAGAGATCCCACCAGCACTGACAAGAAAAAGGTCATTGATTTCTTGCAACAACTACTAAAGGACGGTGCCATCGACAAACCACAATACTACCATCTTAACCCTGGGAAAGCCACACCATGCATATATGGACTCCCCAAAATCCACAGAGAAGAAATACTACTCAGACCAATTGTCAGTAGCATCAACTCTGTCACCTATAACATTGCAAAATGTCTAACCACCTTATTAGCTCCTCTAGTTGGCCACCCCACCCATCACATCAACAATTCACACGACTTCACCAGCAAGGTTTGGAAACTAAAACTGGGCCTACATGAGACCATGCTTTCCTCTTCACTGCATTCCAACAACGGAAGTTGTCATGGTAGTGAAGAAATGACTGCTACAAAACAGCACCTTAGGTGACAGAACCAACCTCAGCCCAGACCACATATGTGCCATGCTGGGCCTCTGCTTGACTACTACCTATTTTAAATACAGTGAAGGTTTCTACAGACAAAACCACAGCTGTGTTATGGGCTCACTTGTGGCCACTGTGGCCAATCTCTACATGGAAGAGGTAGAAACCAAAGCTCAGAACTCCTTCACAGGAATTCCACCCACTCACTGGTATAGGTATGTGGACGATACTTGGGTCAAGATCAAAATACAGGAATTGGAAGCATTCGCTAAACATATCAACTCAGTGGACAAATGCATCAAATTCATATGTGAAGATGTTAAATAAAATAGTCTAGCCTTCCTGGACTGTGCAGTATACATTAAGGGAGACAGAAGCCTTAACATTGAAAACTGAGACACACAGATAAATATTTACATTTTGATTCTCACCACCCACTGTAGCACAAAATGTAAGTTATCAGAACCCTACACCAGGGCTTTTCAACCAGTGGTACGGGTGCCACCTGTGGTACATTGGCACCTGGCAGGTGGTACGTGGCCATCCTAGAAAAGTGGTAGCGGGGCAGGGGAATGAGCTGAACTGGTGGCAGCACCGCACAAGCCTGAGCAAGAGACAGCTGAAGCTGCAGGGCTGTCAGGGCTCAGCGGAAGCACCAGGATCAGTGCTACTTTCCACTGATCGGCGCTTCTTCGGGGCTGTCAGGGCTCAGTGGAGCTTGGCGCTGATCCTGGCACTTCTGCTGAGACCTGAAGAAGCACCAATCAGCTGGAATGTTGCCTTATTCCAGGGTCTTGTGATTTACATTCAGATGGTGGCAACTGATTCATATTTATGATGGTCACAGTGTCCCAGGGTCATGTGAAGTGAGCAAAACCTGCTGCAACCACTCATCAGATGTGGGGAATAAAAACTACACACACCCAACCCCACCCCTGCTGCCAATCCTCAACAGAAATGCTCACAGCAATGGAAACCTCGGACAGGAGGAAGAGCACCGCCAGGTGGGCAGGCAGGTATCTTGCTCGGCTGTGGCTTGGGGGGCACTTTTTTCAGTGCCATTGTAACTTTGAACAGTCACTAAGCGAACTGTTGTAAGTTGAGGACTACCTGTACTTCATCACTTTTTTCCTTTTTTTTTGGTCATCAAGTTTTAGACACCTTGCTAGGCGACTGGTGGTACTTGGATGTTGCCATATCCTAAAAGTGGTACAATGGGTGAAAAGGTTGAAAAGCCCTGCCTTACACCACTGAAACCTAGGGCTTTTTTTTCAAGATAGGCATTATTTTCAGGGAAACATGGTAGAACAGCATTTTTTCAACTCTAAGATTGGTTAACCTCAATTCCCAGAATTCCCAGAATTGGGAATATTTTAAATGTGCCAAGATTGAGAAACACTGGCCTAGAATCTTATTTCCTTTGAAACACATTATCCTTAGCCAAGAACAATAAACAGTTAAACCCCCACCCCCACCCACATTGTGATAAGAGGAATGACGTTAAGATGAATTGATGAATGCTGTGAGGTTAATCGATGCCATTTGAACACTAAGTGGCAACCTGATTAAAGAAATTAGAGCTAATTAAAGGTAAAATGTTTTCCCCTAAATTTCATTTCATGGATCTGATAATGTGAGAGATGCCACTCAGGGAATGTATTTCATCCATAAGTCCTAGATTTTATGGCTTGTGTATAACACTTCTAATCATTTGCTTAATATGTTTGGGTATTATTAAGCATAACTCATACCCAACTTTATTTTTACTTAGTTAAAAGCCTAATGACTTTGGAAATGTCGACTACAGATGATACCTGGCTTGATTTTTTTTTAAGCAGATATCAGACCCAGGTTTCTTATCATTGTTTCTTTTCTTTTTTAATGAATGGTAAAAATCTGATGCCCACGAAACACATAATAGGCATGTCTGTTATAAGAGATAAATAATTCTATACACATATATCTTTGGGATAAATATTATTAAAATTTGTGGTGTTTCATTCTGGTTCAATACGTGAAGGGATATCCTTTTAGGATTAAAGTAGTCACAGGCTATAACGGAATCCAATTAATATTTATATATATATATTAATTGTACAAATGGGATCATGGGAATGTTTGACCAGCAAGTGTTTGTAAGTATTTCTCTCTGTGTGTATGTATTTGCCAGAAGCCACATGAGAGTCAGAATCTGACCAATGGAGGAGTGACATGTTTTAGCTCCTGGTTAATGTAGTTGCCTTAAAACAGTTTTATTTGGAGGAACATCTATATATGCATGTCTAATTAGCAACAACCTGAGTATAAAATGTCTAATTAAAGGTAAAATGTTTCACCAAATTAAAGAGAGCTTGCCAGGTGCTAAGGAAGATACTGCCTGCCCCTGTCCTTCAACAGAAATGTCAGAAGCAAGGGGAACCCTTATAACGTTGATTCTCAACCTTTAGCAACTTTAAGATTTATGTTATGTTTATAGTACGCATACATGCACACACATTTGTATAAATAAATATATGTGTATTATATTATTCATTCAATTTGTGTAGCTGTACAAAGTGACTCTGGGTGGCTTACAATCCTAAAATTATAAAACTATTAAAATAGTTAAACACAATAGAATGGTAAAAAAAAATATATCCAAAAACTAAATATAAATAGAAAATGAGATAATTAATAAACTAACAGTAAAGCCAAGAAAAAAGGGGCCTTAACACGTTCCAAGCCCCAGGCCTGGTAAAGGGCCAGGATTTTAAAGCCTTGTGAAAGGCCAACAAGATTAAAGACATTCTAGTCCACAAGGGGAGGATACTCCATAAGGCAGGGTCTATAGCAGAGAAGGTTTGTTTTTTTAGTTCCTGCCAGTTGACACTAGTACATATTCCATTGCATTGCATTGCTATAATATATGATATGATACATGATGTAATAACTATAATAACATTATATTATATTTCACTGTACTATGCTATACTATGTAATAAGAGGAGAGGATCTTGTACTGAGCAATGTCATTCTTGAGAAGTTCCAGCTTGTCCTTTCCCAATTCTGTAACCAAGTTGATCATTGCCCATTACCTGTTGCCCTTGGAACAATATTATTTGGGAGGGGCATTGAGGCTTCCTTAAAGTCCTTTGTGTACCATGTAGGTTAAGGCTACTTGAATAAGATCTTGACTTTGTATTCCTTCTTATCTTGAGAAGTTCAGAAACTGCTGATCGTGTTCCCTGAAAACATGGACTTCTCTTACTTGCTCTCATGCCTGTTTCATATAGAATAGAATAGAATAGAATAGAATAGAATAGAATAGAATAGAATAGAACAGAACAGAATAGAATAGAATAGAATAGAATAGAAGGGACCTTGGAGGTCTTCTAGTCCAGCTCAAGCAGGAGAACCTATACTGTTTCAGACAGGGGAACGTCTAGTCTCTTCTTTAAAATCTCCAGTGATGGAGTGCCCACGATTTCTGGGGGTTTCCTTTCTCCAAATCTCACATTCTCTTAAATTTCTCTTTGTTATTATCTTTCTCTTTGTCAATTCTTAAAACTGCCTACTCTATATGCTTTCGTGGAATCCCGTCTTCATATAACTTTATCTTCTGTTTACACTGGACAGTGGAAACTGTAGCACTAATAGTGCTATGTTTTCTTATTATTTTAAGTACTGTTTATGACATTTTTCCATTGTTTGAAAGGTTGGGTTGTATATAGTCGAATATAGGTTGGGTTGTAAGTGTTTCATCTTTTTCCCTTTGTTTCTTTTATTGTATAAGTAAGGCTGTAATCTCCTTGAGGAAAGTAAACAATCTGGATGTTTTGTCTTGTTTTTTCTTAGGTATGTGATTCTGTAAAGTATGAAAATATGTTGAATAAGTAACAGTTTATGACTATTTAAATATTTAAGATACTTTTTATTTAGAGCCAAATACAGAGTTTATCCCACTTACAGAGAAATCAAAATCAATGGAATTTAAGAGAGTTATAACTAAAGAAATATATGATATATTTCAACTAGTCTGCTTTAAACATATGCCTCACTTAAAGCTAGAAAGGTGAGATATAAAACCTATCAATACATTTGGATTCAGTTCGGCAGATCTGAAAAAAATTACCTGTTGCTATGTTAAACAAACAATCCTGACTTGGTTCTGAGCCAACAAAGTATCTGTAAATAGAATAACTACACTCTTATCTTACATAGAGTTTTAGGATCCAGATATTTCCAGGTATTTTATGGGAAAATGCTTTTTTTATTTTAATATAATACATGAACCATGGAAGTTTGATTTTCTAATAACACTAAATCAAAATGATACATATTTCACAACTGTCATTATTATTAACGTTGTAGTTTTTTTCTCCTCCATTTTCAGCCGATTGTGATTTTACTTGTAAAAATATGTGTTGAACCTTCAAAGGTCAGTGTGATACAAATGTTCTTTGAATTCACAGTTGGCTTAGATCTTGAAAGAACTAGCAGTGATTAAAATTCATGACCCCAAAAAGGTAAGGAAAAGGAGAGTGGACCAAGACATTTGGGGTGGGCGGGAGACCTGAAGATGAAGTGAAAACACAACCAGCACAACTAAAAAGTAAAGAAAGAGAATTAATGGAGTTGAAGAACAATGAATGTGGAAATAAGAGGACAATCAAAAGGCCAAAAAAGATGGATTTAAGATGGTATTAAAAAAGGGAACAAGAACAAGAAAAGAGAGTACAATTCAACTAGGAAATATATAGTTGAGTTGTGGAAGGCCTTCATCTACTGCTGCACATTTGGTTTTCTTTGGCCAAGAAGAAGAAGAAGAAGGTGGTGAAGCACAATATATGTTTTTTTGTTTTTTTATTTATAAGTTTTATTGGTTTTTAAAACATAAATCACATAATAGTCAGCTAACAGTGTGTTTGCTTAGTTTACATTTGTAAGGAAAGATCGTTAACAATTGATTTCTATAATTCATAATCCACATATTCAAACAAATGTCTCTTTTTCTCTTTAATATTCTCCCTGGTGGGTCCCGTCATCTATATTCTTAATTTTCATTTTAATATTTTCAATATGTTTTGCTCAATCAGAGAGTTTTTCCGTCTATTTTTCCCCAACCAATTATACAATTTATTCCAGATTTCATAATAATCTGTTTCACTCTTATCCTTGAGTTCTAATATCAACCTCTCCATTTCCGCACAGGATAAAATCTTATTTATTACCTCTTCTTCTGAGGGTGTCTCATTATCCTTCCATGTCTGTGCAAAGGCTGTTAGCATGTGTAGTAATAGGTATACGGATCCTTTATTGTATCTATCCTTAGTGATACCCAGCAGAAAGAGTTCTGGTTTTAGCTCTATGTTCTGCATTAGTATCTCTTCTAGCCACTGTTTTATCAAATGCCAAAATTTTTGTACTTTTGAACATTCCCACCACATATGGTAGTAGGTCCTTTGTGATTCTTTACATTTCCAACATTTTGGTGAGGTCTTTTTATCCATTTTAGCTAATCTCACAGGGGGAAGGTGCCACCTGTAAAACATCTTATATACATTTTCTTTGTATGCAGTAGCTAATGTGAGCTTCCTATTCCTTTCCCATAATTTTTGCCAGTTATCTAAATCAATACCATAACCAAAATTTTTACTCCAAATTAACATTGTGTCTTTTACTTGCTCTTCCAACATATCCTGTTCCAATAAATATTGATATATCCTTTTTATCTCTCTTTCCTCCATTCCTAATAAGATTTTATCTAGTTCTGTATGCTCTAGCTTTATTCCCCATTCTTTTTTATCCTTTGTATATCGCGATTGAATTTGAAAGTACATCCACCATTCAAGTTCTATCCCTTCTTCGAATAACTTTTTCCTTGATTTTAGTTCACCTCCTTCGTCTAAGATATCTTTGTATGTGATCACCTTTCCCGGTTTCATAAAATTTGGGTGTATGAATATCTCCAATGTGAATACCCAGTTGGGGATTTCCATATTGTTGTGGACACAACACATATAATTGCGTTTTTTGATTCTAACCCATACATCTAATAATGCCTGTCTGATGTAATGTTTCTGGAAGTATTGATGACCTTTGTACTTTCCTTCCCAAATAATTGCATGCCACCCTATCTGCATATCATGGCCTTCTATGGATAGTAATATATGTTAGTTGCCTTCCAACAGTTCCATTAATGTGCACAGAAATATATACAAATAAATCACTTTTTAAAAAAAGCCATGCTAATTTCAAAAAGAAAGAACTATTCTATGTATTTACATTTGGCACAAATGTGTTAGATTGCTGGCAATTGACAGTGAACACTAATACTGACCAAAAACTCTCCTCATCATGGGAGACAAGTATTGGGTATGTCTAGTATAGGAAAATAACATGATAGCAGTGTTCTAATATTTGAAGGGCTGCCACAAAGAAGAGAGGGTTAACCTATTTTTCCAAAGCAGAAGGCAAGACAACAAACAATGGATGGAAAATAATCAAGGAGAGAAGCAACATCGAACTAAAAATAAATTTCCTAACAGGGAGAATAATTAACCAGTGGAATGGCTTGTCTTCAGAAGTTGTGGGTGCTCCACAACAGTTAAGAAGACTGGACAGCCACTTGTCTGGAATGGTATAGGTCTCCTCTTTAACCAGGGCGTTGGACTAGAAGACCTTCAAAGTCCCTTACAACTCTGTTATTCTGTTACTCTGATGAGGAGAAACAGAAAGAGAATTTTAGGCCTAATAGAGCCTTCCTTTAATGTTAGCTGGTTGTGGAGCTGCCAAGAAATGAGATCATTTGGGACACAGTTTTCTGTTTAGTCCACTGAAAGATCGACTTTCAAGAGGGACTGCCTTGAGATAGGGTAAAAGGGAAATACATGATGTCCAACAGCTTCTAAACCTGTTCTCCTTTCCACTGAATTTAGCTGCAGACTAAAGAAAAGCAGAGCTTGTCAGCAGCCTGAGAGAATCAAAAACTGTGAAAGGAAAGGAAATAATGCAAAACATAAACCATAAGGGCCAACAAGTATCTGTTAAACTACAGTCACTTCAATAGTCATTGGCTCATCCACCTGAGTGGGAAGAATATCACCAAGGGATTCAAGAGTTGCTAAGGTTTCGATGACCGTCTAAAGCCAAACAAGTCTTTATTAGGCCCAGAGGCCTTTTCCCACCAGATTCTCCTTCAGGGGGAAACCTCAAAGGGAATGCAGGATAGCAATGCTGATCAGAGAAAGAGAAGGTGTATGTGAGAAAGAAGACAGAGAAAGTTTCTTCTGGAGTATATAAAGGTGGAAAAGTATATGTGTACTGCTCTATGTTTCTGAGTTTTAGAGATAAGGATAAGAGGTATATTTGCAAATAAATGATCATCACCATTATGACCTGGCCTACAATTACCTTATCTAACAAAATGGTCCACGAAGTATGCCTCAATTACCAAATGGCCCTCAAGTGAAAAAAATAAAAAAAAGAATAAAAATAAATCCAATGCCAATCTTTTGTTTAAATGTACCATGAGAGAAGTGTAATCATCTAAAATTGTAATTATAAGTGATAACATGATCATTCTAGCTTTGCTGGAAGAAATTATTGTCTCACTTCAAGCCTAGGGAAATAGAATAGCAGTTTCTGATTAAGTTTTACTTCAGCAATTTCATGCTGGTTTTTTTTTTTTCTTCCCTTCAGAAGATCTTTTGTTAAGGAGTCATGACTTTCAAAACAATAGTAGTTTTTGAATGCCAGCATTTTAGGGGTAAGATTTTGACAGCCCCAAGAAACAGTTGCTTTAGGAAGGCAACCACAGTCAGCCCTCTGCCTGTCCTGTGTTTAAAAACATGGTCATAGCCAAATCATTATTGTGATTGTTTTTTGTTCAGATCTTTTGGGATTTTGCAGTCAGCAATGGCACAAGCAAACAGCCATCGACATCTGACAGAGAGTATAATGCTATCAACATGATATAATATGTGTAAATAACAGAAAATATACTTGCCTCATTTGGTGACTTCATATAATACAAGTAAGTAATCTACACCATTCACACAATGACATTGAGATGCACATAAGAAACTGTTTGGTTGAACCCATGACATACAGTAGATTGCTCACCAATAAACTAAAGCTTCTGATAATTCTATCACAGGCAGGAAAGATTAGTATGATATGAATGCTCTGTAGTTTATGGGTTTTAATATTTTTATTGTGAACACCTAATCAACAAAATCAATTATAAACATATACGATAACATTAAAAGATCAACGGCTGCATATGGCCTTACCTACTCAGCTCTTTTCTTTGTGGTTCCATGTATCACCCATGAATATCCTGGGAATCCCATTTACTTCTCATAAGTATCCCCTAGGATTGTTTCGACATGGAGCATTTTCAGAATTCTAGGGGAAATATTGACAGGGAGGTTACCAGAGAAGCTTTGCTCTCAATGTCTATTTGCCAGTAGCCTTTATCAAACTTGAACCCTTGAAGTTTTTAGGTCTCAGAGAAGTCCTACATAGAAATTGCAAAAAATGAAGAAAACATCACAATACACTTCACTTCTAAACAACACAATGTTTGTTGTGTTTTTTTACAATATTTACAACCACACTGAGCATCACCAACAGCCAAGTTGCAGCATGTAAAAATTCTCACCATTGTAAGTGCTACTGTTGCTTACTGTATAAAGGTTTTTTTTTAATTTATTTAATCCTGATAACTAGCAGAACTCCAGGTCTCTGTAGAACTGCAGCTGAGAAAGTCTACCAGCCAGAAATAATTCTATGGAAAGGAAATGGAAAGAAGTTTCAGGTATATGGTTGAACTAATGCTGATTTTTCTGGAGTACAGGCACCCAGGTGACCAAGATGGAAGCAAGAAGTTAAAGGTTTTTGCTGCTATATAGTGGCTGTATTAATTTTTGCAACCCAGATGTGGCAGGTCTCTCTTTACAATGAGATTATAGAGCATAAATAGTATGCCAACATCTACACAATGTTATCAAAAGTGTGACTGGATTTTAAAGAGGAAAACTGACTTCAGAATTAGCTTTTAAAAAAACCCATAAACAATCCTCATTTGAGCTATTTTACAATCTCACTTCTGAACTGAGTTTGCCTATCAGTAACAATGAGTGATGACTTGTGTCACATATGGTAACCATTGTGCAGATTCATGCTGTCAGCCAACTTCCAAAGCTGATTAAAGGGACTTCAATCTTTGCATTTCTTCAGCCTGAACAACAAGGCTTGTCTCAGTGGAAAGTTACTGGCTAGGAAGCATGGAAGAACAAAACACAGCAGTCTGACAAGGGCAGAAAGTGACAGTTAAAATAAAAGAAACAATAGAGACTTCATTCTTTCCAGCCTGAGCTAATGTTTTGAAAGATCCACATACCATAACTAGACAGCCAGCCATGGGAATTTTTGAGCACGAGGAGACAATCAAAGCTGACAATTATGCACACCACAAAATTGGGATTTATTGAAATAATGACAACTGACTTGTTTTACAGCAGGAGCAGCCAGGATTGAATCTGTATAATCAAAAAATAAAAGGAGAGTCAAAATATACAGAAAATATCACACATGTTGTAAATTCAGTCAAAATATATAATAGGATTTCTATCTATCTATCTATCTATCTATCTATCTATCTATCTATCTATCTATCTATCTATCTATCTATCTATCTATCTATCTATCTATCTATCTATCTATCTATCTATCTATTTCTATATATCATAATATATAATATATAATACATATTTATTCATTCATTCATTTTTAGCCATTGTCTATTCACTGCAGGATGAAGGCCTCTTCAGCATGTTTCCAACCTATATGGTCCTTTCTTTTGCCAATTGGGCCCTCAATACTTGCTGAATATACATACTTACATACATATACATACATACATACATCATACATGCATACATGCATGCATACATACATACAAACTGTGCATGTGTATGTGTATGTGTATATATATTCTGCATAAAGGACAGCTTTCCGCCCAAAATGGCAGCTGTCTGGGGCCTTGTGATTGCTATTGATATGGCCTATTGATCTGAAATGTCAACCATGAGAAGTTTGATCAAGAGCTTGGAAATTAACTGTCATCCCAGGAATGGCAAAATGAGTAATTCTGAATTGCCAGAGCATTTAGACCATATAACCTTCGTTCAGGTGCTGCTTCTTAGTTACGGGTTTTAGCTAAGCACTGAACTCTCCACCATATAGTTAGATTCTCTGCCAAAGGTTTTACACTGAGAAATGCACAAAACAGAAATGACTGTCAATATGTTCCTCATTAACCTCCACAAGGAGAACAAAAATCTTAAGTGAAATTCCTGAGGGGGAGTTACAGATTTCTTACACTTCCTTCAGTTATGAATTAGCCATGAGGTGAGCGGGTATGCTCTTCTTTCATTGTGAAATACTCTCTCTAACCAAGCAGAGTCTTCCTGGCCCAGAGGATGACCTCATGGAATAACTTGTATTTTGTAGCTTTTTCAGGTCAGGAAGTGCTGGCATCCAGAGAGGCCAAAGAGAAACTGACACACATGCACAGTCACACATTAAAAAGGCAATCTTAAATTTTCATAGCGATAAGTTAAGCTCATAACATCTGGTGCATTCTTTTGGCCCCAGGCTATGACCTTTTTCTTTTCTCAATCTTGCCATTTTAAGTTTATATGCTTATATTGCAGAGTGACTTTTTTTATCTAATTACCTCTCTTTATTTTTTGTGGCTGCCTTGCTTTGCTTGTTTTATTCCGTTTTTGTATATGTTTTCAACAGACTCTTAACCTGATATTGCTCTTTGTATAAGGAGATCAATCTGAAGGACCAGGTTGGGAACAGATCCTCCTGGAAAAAAATCTATGGGGTTGCCAAGCATTGATGCTGACCTGATGGCACATAATCAATCGGTCAATAGGGAGATCCGAGACATTTTTGAAAGAAAGAACAGCATTTTCAAAATGAACTCTGAAGTATCCTGGGAATGAGGGAGAAAACAGAAGTCTCTTTGGGAAGGAAGTAACCTTTTCATGAAATTAGAAGGACTTTTGGTTCAGAGTGGTAAGCAGAGTGCTCTAAGAAAGTGGGATGTTACTTTTGTGTACTAGGCAAGGCTTTTTGGAATGGTTTGTTATTGTCTGCTTCCAGCCCAAGCTAGAATTCTAATTTATTGCTTCAATGGGGGTTCCTTCAGCTGTAGGGAACATCTATTTCTAATATGTTTACACTGTACATACAATGTGACCTCTGATCTGATATGCTATGAAGCTAAATCACAGATTATTCAGGCAGAGAAGCATCACTGTGATATTTTAACTGGGCTGAGCCAATATCTCCCTCAGTTTGGGTTGCAATCCATTTCAGTGGAATAATTGGAAGCTAAAAAGAAAAAAGAAACAATAGTTTCAGTTCTTGCTGGTTTCAGTATTTTATTATCTAAAGAATGAGCTTTTCTTTACAAGTATAGCTTAGTGACCCACTCTATAGAAAGCTGTTCAAAGAATTGGTTGTTCCTATATAAATAAACCACTAAACCAAAGTTAAACTGTGAGAAACCATGACTTCTAGTCCCATTTTAGGCACAAAGCTAGCTGGGTGACCTTGGGCCAGTCACTTTCTCTCAGTCCTAGGAAGAAGGCAATGGCAAACCACTTCTTAAAAGCCTTGCCATGAAAACTACAGGGATTTAGCCTGACAGTTGTACACATGTAAACATTGTTTAAACTGTATTTTTTGACAGCCAGTTTGATATAGTGGTTAAGACACCAGCTAGAAAGCAGGAGACTGTGAATTCTAGTCCCACCTTAGGCGCACAGCTTTGGCTTTTCTCAGCCCTAGGAAGCAATGGCAAACCACTTCTAAAAAACCTTGCCAAGAAAACTCCAGACATAGTCCAGGCATTTGCCAGGAGTCCACACTGACACGAAAGCAGAGGCGTAGCGTGGGGGGTGCAGGGGGGCCCGGCCGCACCGGGCGCAACATCTGGGGGGGCGCGCTCGCACTCGCAGCTCTCTGCCCCTGCCTGGCTCACTCACTCTCTCTGCAGTGCTGGCTGTGCGAATCCGATCTGAGCCGCCGGGTCGCCGACGCCGTCCACTGTGGAGGGGGGCGCAAATTACTTGCCCCGGGTGCTGACAACCCACGCTACGCCACTGCATGAAAGCACCAAAACAAAAACAATAAGAGTGGACTCTTGACTCTAAGAGACATAGCACTGAAAGGTTTGAATATTTTTGAATCTATGTCATTGGCCTCATCTAGTTGTCAAATGTGAGCATCCAGTGAAGAGAATCTATAATTCTGAATATACATTCAGTATCTTTCACATCAAGCACTTCTCACCCACTGGAACAAATAGTTGTCTGCATTCTTGAGATTCATAGACAACCCTCCTCCTCCTCCTTTCCCATTTACACTTTTCTTTCACGGATGCTTATGGGCCAACAACATTTGATACATCTCCTTTTCCACAAAGATTTTTTAGAATCAGGATAGCACTCAAGAGCCACCTTTTTTTCCCCTTTGAGAGTATGCAATCTTGTTTTTCAAGTGTAACTCAGGAAAGAGCTCATACATCTTCCAGATGAATGCTTACATTGTAATTCTAAAAAAATAATAATAATTCCAAAACATTTTGACATCTGGGATCATTATTAATATTTATACAACAGGATGTAGGAAATAAAGATTTACTGGCCTATTTTATTTTGGCTTTATTCTTTTTTAATCTTTTGGTTGACATTGCCCTATGATAGTCTTGTTGTTTTAGCCACATTTTTATATCAAGTCTACTATTGATTTGTTTTGCTGTTGTCAGCATTACTGTATAGATTTAAGTTTTTGCATTATTCTTCAACAATCAATAGGTCACTTTATTGATGGAATGATTTACGTATTGAGTTTTCTGTGGTGATTCCTACATATGTCTCTTTCTCTTGCAACATGATTTTATTGTTCAGTGGTTTAAACCTAGATTACATCTTACAGTCTTTTCTTTCTGAGTGCCTCATTTGTGTGCCTAACCTTCTGTCCATCTTGCAGTAAGAAATTGAGTTTTTTTCTCATTTGTGCATCAACACATCAAAAATAATCATTCTGATAAATAGCCACTTATTTATTTATTGTTTCTCCCAAATGTGACTATAAAGAATTGAGCTGGGGCTCCATTCAAACTACTGGTGCTTGAGCTTAGAACTATCCAATCACAACCCCACACCCCAATATTGGTCTGCCTTTTTATTTATTTTTTCCCTACAGCCCTACTTGTCTCTTCTATACCTTTGAACAGGATCTTCTTCTGCTTCTTATTTCACCCTAACCCTAACTGTAACCCTAACCACAACTCTGTTCCAGGGTCAGGGTCTCCAGGTTGCAGGCATTTCTCTTGATTTGTTCAAACGTTACAGGATCCAGTCTGGATTGGTCACCAGGACCTGAGGCTTAGTCTTTTGAGCTTTTGGACTTATGCTGGAGTCAATCTTCAGGGAACTTCCCTCTAGCAGGAACACTCTGCTTGAGAGAAGTTTCCTGAAAATGGGCACCAGTACGAGTCCGAAAGATCAGAAGACTAAACTTCTGATCCCAGTGACTGACCCTGATTGGATCCTGCAACATTATCCTGGGACACTTATATTTGCCTTCATTTGCATTCAAAAGTTTCTTAAATGAATGTATTTCAAGGAATGCTGTATTACACCTAGATCTTTCTTTTAATATAAAATATTTATGGATTGATATGGACATTTGACATATAATTGTCATATATCATTTATGCAGTCTTATGATCTATTCTATAACATGGCAATAGGCTGATCCATGCATCCCCAACTGTAAATAGATTTGATAGATAGAACCAGGGCTTTTTTTTCTCATAGAACGCCCAGAACGGAGTTCCGACATCTTTTTTGGATGGAACCTTGTAGGGTAGGCAAGGCGGGTTGTATAATGTGTGTGAGTTCCGGCACCTTTTTTTTTTTTTTTTAGAAAAAAAGCACTGGATAGAACCAAGATTTGCTTGCCTTTGAGGAGAGCTGTTTTCCTGTAAACAGAGGCGTGATGGTGGACTGGATTCTTTTGATGGAGTAAGAGTACATGGGAAGTTTTCTCAATAAGCTGGGACAGTGGGAGAAAGGTCTAACTGGAAATAGAAATGTGAAGTCTTGGTAGGAAGCAGTAGGGATTAAAGGACCTTGGTGGGGGATATTAGACATCTGGAAAGAGAGAGAATCAGCTGAATTGCCAGAGCATCTATATAGCAGAGATATTCTGAAGCAATTGTCTCAGGATTGGATGGGGGACAGGGAGGACAAAGGGGAACTCTTGTAGTGACTGACACTACAAATTATTTTACTACCAGGAGGGCATGGCTACACATTATCTTAGTAATGAAGCTCATCGGAATTTTAAACAATTGCCTAACACAGGAGAAGCTGAAGATTAGGAGAAAGCTAAACATACACTGAATATTGAAGCCTACCCACTATGTACCTTACAAATTCTACTATGTAGAGAAACACTGGATATTTATCATAGCGTTTGGTATAAATTAGGTCAAACAAACAGAAACTCAGGAAATCTGAGCACAAATTAATACTGGGGTGCTCTTCTGCTAAGCTCAGAAGGTAAATTCTACCTTCATGAACATGGTACATGAACATCAGCTAACAAATGAGTCCTGCTGGTGCAATGGTTAGAATGCAGTATTGCAGGCTCACCGTCTGGAGTTCGATCCTGACCGGGACTCAAGGTTGACCCAGCCTTCCATCCTTCTGGGGTCAGTAAAATGAGGACCCAGATTGTTGGGGGCAATCTGCTGACATTGTAAACTGCCTGAAACTACGCACTATGGGGCAATATATAAGTCTAAATGCTACTGCTATTGCTACTCACCAAGATACTGGGTACAGTTTGTGTTTGAGATTAAAGTGCTGAACTAGGAGTAGGGAGGCCCAGGTTCAAGTCTCTCCTCAGACAAGGAAACTCAGTGAGTGACTTTTTCCTCTGCCCTACTACTTCACAGGAGAAGGGAATGCTATTTATGCCACCTTGAGCTCCTGAATGAAAGACAGGATGTAAATTAATAAATAACATAGCCCTCAAGCCAAGTTCCCCAAACAGGAACAGTGCAGGCAAATGGCCAAATGTCACATTAAATATGCCACTTTACAATAAAGAAGGAACATGCACATTGCAGCCAGCAGTTTTATGGATACTTCTTTTAAAAAGTGAGCCATTCCAGATTTTAAAAGCAACAAAGGAAAGAAGGCCAGTAGGCAGCAGGTAGTAAAAGTACATGAGGCAGAAAACTATTGTTGTGATCAATGTTTGTTGCAGTGGCTCTCTATCTTTGGCATCGTTCTTTGATTATCTTCAACACCTCAATCACAGTCATTTGCTTTTCCATATTTATAATGCATTTCAGGTATTTTCTTAAGCATAAGCTATTGCTTTCCCATATTCCTTCCCAGAGATAAAGATACTGTGAAAGCAAGATACTTAATTTGTTTTGGACTTGAGCCACCACCTTTGCTGGATAAATCTATATGATGGAGGCATGTTGTTTATGTTAAAGATACACGGCCAGTTCACTGTAAGTGTGAATAATGAGGCTCTCAGATAGATATATGAGAATATCCTCATATGTCTTCCATTAGATAATCACTTAACTTGGGTTCTGTTCACTTAGCTTTGGAGGATTTGTAACAGAGTTATAAATATTTCACTTACCTGTTAGTAAGATTCTTAATATTTATATTATGTAGGACAAATAGACTACCCCTTTGAGCATGCTCTTGTGTTTAGATTCCAAAAGCTTTGGGGAAGATCAATAAATCCTGTGATTTTATGGTATGAGGATTTAGTATGTTTCCATCATCCTCTAACAATTTTTCCAGATACCAAAAAAAAATAAAATTGAAGCAAAACAGTACGCTTCATTGCTGGTAAGAGAAATCCAGGCATTTTGGTGGTTTAGTCAGTTATATATAAATATATACTATAATTAATTACTAGTCACACATTCAGTCATTTGCATTTTATTGATTATTACGTAGCACTGCAGTCTTCACAATGAATATTTATTTCCCCATGTTTAAAAAGAAAAGGAAAAGAAGGATGCAATTTGGGAATGCAAACAATACAAGCAAATCATTTCTTGTCTTTTCAGAACCACTCAAATAAATAAACAAGCAACTTCCTTTATATCTTACTAGGATTCATGAAGTAGTGTTTGGAATGCACTGCTCTGCAAATATACAAATGTTCCAGTGAAACTGCATGACTTCAGAAATTTCCATTATAATAAAACAAGGAATAGATTTTTACCAGGGAAAAAGTGAAGGACCCTAAAATAATGGTATTAAAAAATATGAAACATATTACAGGTCATTCATTGGCAGGATGGTGTTTGTTTACCGAGAAGGTCTCTAGAAAGACCCAGATATCACTTCTATCCCCACATGGCCTTTGGAAATTATAAAAAGATGAAAGCCATGACACTCACAACATTTGGAATTCATTCACCAGGTCGTCTTTCAATATGATATGGCATCATCTTTCTGTAACACCAGATTGTATTCTACAAAGGAAAAAAAAAGACATGCTAGATGCTAAAAGAAATGAATTTATGCACGCCTACTATTAGAATTAGCAATGGGCAATCATTTCAGCATTCTGGAACATTTTGTGGCTGATCTGAAGATGTTTTTTCTAGAGCAAAAGAATTCAAGGGAAGCTAGAATGTGATACTATAAATTAGCAGCCATCTTAACCATTCCTTACACTTGAATCAGGTTGATTGATTTACTGGTTATTATTTTATAGTTACACTTTCTATGAAATAAGTAAATAAGAATTTTACATTATCAGTACCAATGTCAACATAATGGTCATGACTGTGAGACCAAAGCCCATTTCTTTGGCAATATGACAAATATAAAAAAGGTATGAGCTTCAGTCATACAGTTGTGGCCTCCATCTTAATTTTTGACTCCATTCCATTCCATGGATAAACAACAATTTTTTGATCTCATTCATGGATTATGTCGTAGATATTTTTTCAAGTTATTTTCTTGAGCTTGGCTCAGGCTTTTCTTATCTGACCATTGGCTTGGTAGTGTTTTTTTCATCCTTTCCTTCAAAAACATTCCATCTGTCTTCTATAACTTCTCTATTTGTAACTCAGGATAATG
The DNA here is from genome assembly GCF_001527695.2 of Protobothrops mucrosquamatus. Taxonomy (NCBI): domain Eukaryota; kingdom Metazoa; phylum Chordata; class Lepidosauria; order Squamata; family Viperidae; genus Protobothrops; species Protobothrops mucrosquamatus. Next base: position 250,683 of record NW_015386798.1, read on the forward strand.
GTTCATGTATCAGACAAAAGCAGATAAATGATTTGTATTCTCACTTGGTATCTTCAGAACATGTTGGATCTTTTTCCATCATCCCTAGCTTTTGGTCCAACATACATAGAGGGCAATGGGTTTTAGCAAACTAGAAGGACACTGGGCTGTAAAACCTGTTGCCATGAATCTGCAGCAATCTACTCTGGTGTCTCCCTGAGCACTGCTAAAGTATATACTACCACTGTCCTTGAAGTTCTTCCCTGATGTGTGTTTAATTTAGCTGACCAAAAATGCCACATGTCACTGAGAAAGCTTCTACTTAACATTTTTCTCTTGATTACTCCTAAACAATAGAGATTTTTTTTTAAAAAAAAATGTAAATGAGTCTTGGCTATTGCGTTGACTGGAATCCATATCTCCTTCAAAATCAGCGAAAATCAGCATGTTAGGTAATTGACTTTGCTGATACATTGTTCTCTGCTCCATTGTTCAAACCAACTTCTTTTTTATATACTCTTTATTGCACAGAGTCTAGTGATGCCTTTTTCACAGTTGATACTTTTAATTCAGTTGAATTGTTGCTATTAATTACACTATTCTATACAGAACAGATTAGAAATATGCCCTTAGGGAGAGAACTCTTTTAATTCTAATAAAGATTTCTGTTTGTGTTCTTCTTTCTCCCTCCTTCTTACCTTTCTTTCTCTACATTTTGTAAATTAAGCAATACAGTGAGCATCTATATCCACCATCTTTGTCAAACTGATATATTCCCCAGTTCTTCTCTGAGGTTCTACAATGATGCATGTTTCAACAAGAATGTGAATGCTATGGAAAGTCATTTGTAATTGCGTGTAAATTTAGAAACAATGATTACAGAAGACATACTGCTAAAATAGTTGCAATAATATTTATATTTCTAGAAAGTAATCTAAGTATTGGAAGGGAAAAGAAGAAAATGATGACCAGCACATATATGGATGAACAGTGACAGTGTTATGATGGACAAAAGTGCAGTGTACAAAAGGCACAGTGAAAATGAATGCACTGAAACAGATTGGGGCAGGATTATCCTGGACAAAATCTATGTTGTTGAATTGACACTGACTTGATGGCACATAATCAAAGTAAGTCATTATTTTCCTGCACTCTTTCCACTCTTTATGAGGAGTGCAAAGAATGCAGAAAAGAGCAACAAAGATGATTGGGGGAATGGAGGCTAAAACATACAAAGAACAGTTGCAGGAATTGGGTATGGTGAAAAAAAAAAGGCTAGGGGTGGTATGATAGCAGTGTTCCAGTATTTGGGACTTCCACCTAGAACTAAGGATAAATTCCCTGACAGTGAGAGTAATTAAGCAGTTTGATAGGTTGCTTTCAAATGTTGTGGGTGCTGCATCACTGGAGGCTTTTAAGAAGAGATTGGACAGGCACTTGTCTGGAATGGTATAGGGTCTCTTATTGGAGCAGGGGTTGGACTAGAAGACCTCCAAGGTCCCTTCCAATTCTGTTATTCTCTCTCCCTGATAATCCTAATACTTTATATCTGATGCATCTACTCCTAAATTTTAAGGAAAACATCTAGAAGGTATCCAAACCTAAACACATGCATATATTCACCCACCTGCATTGCAGTGTATTCAATATTTTCTATAACTGTGTGTGATCCAGGATTTCTCATTCACAAAATGAGGCCTGTTGTTATGGAAGACTGCCTTTGCCTATATAAGAAGGCATTTACAGAATAGTTCAATTTGCACAAATGGAAATCTCCTCTCTTCATGGAACTGTAATCCTGGATTCAATCCAAAGCATTATTTCTATAATGCTTTCATGAAAATGGACCTGAAATTTATTCAAAACACAGTTTACCAGATCCGTCTTTTCACCTGTTCACCATTCTTTGAATGCTAGTTTTTGACAAAGATTGGGAGGCTGGTTTCAGAAGAGGGCTGGTTCCCCCCCCCCCATAATTTAATCACAACAAGAGCAGCCTATTGCCTCCCTGAAATATGGCCCTCCAGACCAATTTGTCTGTACCCAGTGTGACCCCAGATCACATTATTGACATTCAGAGGTAACTATGCTAATTTGATTAATTCCCCCCATAGTTAAATCCTAAAAGATAAAGACAATTTTTTTCCCCTTTGAAAACTGTTCCAAACAGTGATGGGAAAAAAACATTGACTTTAGTTCCCCCCCAAACATACTGCACTATTGGCAAATAAATAAATAAGAAAAAAAATAATGGACTCTCCTTCAAACCGCAGGAAAGTTCAGTGAGAACCAACCTGATGGACAAACAACAAAGCAAAGCAGAAAGATAGTCAGAATCTTGCACAGTTGTTTAAAATGTTCTCATGAGTTTCTTCTTGTACAGATATACATCTAACTCTGGGATGGGTGTACAGTTAAGCCAACCTTAATCAATCTATTGTTACACATAGTAATTTGTGGAGCAAGACCCTTCGCTAAATGAAACTCTGCAAATTAATGTTTTGCAAATTCTCGCTTTGGGTTGCTGTTAAATCTGAAGGGTTGCAATTGCTTTGAAATGAAAAGTATATTTACCTAGAGGTTAATAATTCTGTTTACAAAAATAAGGAAGAAATCTATGAATAAATGTCACAGCACTACTTCATACATCCTAAGTCATCACAATAATAGCTATACGAGACAATGCTAATTCTGTAAGCTTTGCTTATTCTCTAAGCATTTCAATGTTTAAAGAGATGCTGTTGAATAAATACAGCTTTATCTAGAACACTTTACATCTTTTGCTATTCAAGTTGTTACATTCCTATACAACCCTTTCCTATATATGTGTGTATGTGCGCTTCTCTCTATGTATATAGTATTTTTAGGTGTTCTGTGCTTGAGCCTATATGTTTTAACAAGGAGAACCTCAATTGCTCTGTTTTTAGAATTAGACTTTTAAATTAAACGTATTATTAAAAGAATTCTAATAGAATTATGTGCTGTTGCTACTGCTTTTTTTCACTAACGGGGTAGTGTGGCCTATCTAGTTGCCAAAAAATAAAATAAAAATAAAAAATACCCTTGTGGTGTAATCAGCAAAGCATGCATGATGGCACTGCTGGCTGAGAATGCTATGCTACATAGATTTTTCTGGTCTCAACTTATCATCTAAGTCATGCAGAGTTCATAGTTTTTTTCCCGTCCACATGCTTAAGCAGCATCTCATATCCTTTTTAGACTGTCTCTTGTCTGACACTTCTCCCCCCCCCATCTGCTTTATTTCTTGAAAACTTTTTTTTTCTTACAGAAACAAAAACATTGGCGAATAGATTCAGAACATGCAAAATAAATAAATAACTTCATATTGATTTTCATACTTTGTTTCACGAGCCAAACGTGAAGGGTTTTCAGAGATGGATGACTGCATATGAACAGAACTACAGTCTTGTATGATGCATGTACAAATGTATTTCATTCGCAGGAGAAATAGATTCAGCGGAATGGGAAAAAAGAACCCAGGATTTGAAGAACACTATCTGTCAGCACAGTATGGATGTGCATTCAATTTTCTTAATCAACATTCAATCATGCCACATTGAGATTATTGGGAGAGGAAGGAAGGAAGGAAGGAAGGAAGGAAGGAAGGAAGGAAGAAAGAAAGAAAGAAAGGAAGGGAGGGAGGGAGGGAGGGAGGGAGAAGCCTTGTTGATAGTGTGATGATTTCAAGTGGCATTATAGTTACAAAGTTAAACTTGGTCTGAGAGGACCTAAACTAAACCCTTATTCAGACATTCAGATCACAGATGACCCTGATCTGTCACATCCTTTTTAATGGATACATGGGCACCTAGAAATTGCAGGAACACATGAAAACTCACATTGGTAATACCTGCAAAGATTAATAACTGAATGAAAGCAGGCTTTCTGGAAAATAAAGTGGGCACTAGCACAAAACTGCCCACAAGAAAGCTGGGGCAGTTGATGAAATACCAGAGAAATTACTCATAAAACTTGCAAGATGATATAGTTAAAGTGCTATTTGCAATTTGTAAGCAGGTGTGGAAAACACAATAATGGCCAAGACAAATGGGGAAAAAAATCAATTTATTGTCAAGCCCTCCAGGCTCGACATACACGGGGGGGGGGGAGGCGAGGACGGAACTCAGTGCAAAGACTGTCGGCAGCACTCCACCCGTCTCCACCAGTCTCCAGCCAGCCAAAGCCTTTGGGGTGAGTTAGGATCTTGGGCATTTATATTCCAAAACCGAAAAAAAGAGCAGTCAGGGTTGAAGAATGCTCAGACCTCCAAATGGTTACAATTAATCTCATATTCAAATAAGATCATGCTCAATGGTCCTAAAAATACAACCATAGGCTTCTGTTCATTTTTGAGGCTTTTTAGAGGATAAAATATAAATGCATTTATAACTGCTATCCAAAATATTGGAAGCTGGTTCTATATACAGGTAGTCCTTTGCTTGCAACCATAATAGAGGCCTAAAAATTTGTCATTAAGTGGTTCAGGCATCAAGTGAGGCATTGTCAGAAGAATAATTTTGGGTTCCAACTTGAGCCGGGGTTGGGTAAGAATAAATAAAAATGAGATCCAGACAACTGTGAGGAAAGAAGAAATATTTATTCCTAAAAGCAAACAATTTGCTTTTAGGGGCAGCTGCTGAGAAATGGGTTATAGCGGCAGACTTTTATAGGGGGAGTTTGTCTACATGCTGATTCTAGGGTGATAGTTGGGGTGTGTGTGTTATACTTGTGAACATGCAGTTCTGCTGAAAGACCTAATTTAATTAATTCTATTTGTGCTTAGGTCTGGGTAACTTATTTGGAGGTTTGAGGAAGTTTGAGTAAAGGATTTTCCTCTGTTTGGAATTTTTACTTGATTAATTTAGTTTCAGATTGACTGTCAATTATCTACTGGAGACACTGATTCTCAGACCATTGTGGATTCTGTTAATGTTTTAAGGGAAAATAGAAACAATATAAAGAATAAAATATATCTGGATATAACACTTCTCATAGTATCACATGACCACACCCAATTTTAAATCTTTTTTGTCATAGTTGTTGAGACATCACATGATTGCAACTTGGTCTAATTGGCAGAACTTACCTATTCAGTATCTTTATTATCATTTCTAAGGTTGATTGTTGCACCTGTTGTCATTAATTTGATCTTCTTTTATATTTAATTTTAGTCATATTCTTTTCAATGTACTTAAAAATCAGAATCCAGAACACCTCACTGCCTTCATGACAAACATATATACAGATGCAGAAGCCCTAGTGCTTACAGAACATGGCTCCTTGTGATGAGATAGATAGATAGATAGATAGATAGATAGATAGATAGATAGATAGATAGATAGATAGATAGATAGATAGATAGATAGATAGATAGATAGATAGATAGATATGACAGATTGATATGATAGATAGAGAGAGAGAAAGATAGAGAGATACAGAGAGAGATATAGATAGATAGATAGATACAGAGAGAGAGAGAGAGAGAGAGAGAGAGAGGGAGAGAGGGAGATAGATAGATAGATAGATAGATAGATAGATAGATAGATAGATAGATAGATAGATAGATAGATATGACAGATTGATATGATAGAGAGAGAGAGAGAAAGAAAGAGAGAGAGATGATTGATAGATGTTAGATGATAGAAAGAGAGAGAGGGAGAGATAGACAGATAAAAAGAGATAGATGATTGATAGATTAGATATAGATATAGATAGAGATATAGATAGATAGAGATAGATAGACAGTGAGAGAGAGAAAGAGATATAGAGATAGATAGATAGATATAGATATAGATAGATATAGATAGACAGATAGAGATAGATAGATAGATAGATAGATAGATGATAGATAGATAGATAGATAGATAGATAGATAGATAGATAGATAGATAGATAGATAGATAGATAGATAGACAGACAGACAGACAGACAGATAGGTGATAGATGACATATATTGAATATACATTAAAGGAAGCTAGTCAGTCTCCTGTTTCATTTTGGTTTCCTAAACTGTACAATCCATCTACATTTTCAGTCTTTAATGTTTCCAACTTTGACCGCTGATCTGATGCAATCAAACAGTATAGCCACACCAATTAACTTATTGTCTTATCAATAAACCAGTCTTATCTTATGGGACTCAAGAAGCCCGATTTCTCTATCATAATCTCTGCTCTCTGGAGTGACACCCTCTCAGAGATTTGGATGGCTTTTACCTGGTGGTATTTAAGAAGCATTTAAAGACTGGACTATTAACTATACTCCCAGGCTCCGGAGCAGAGTGAAAGTTGAGCCTCTACCAGATGTTTTTTGTTTGTTTGTTTATAAGTTGCTTGGGATTTTTTTTTTTACTTTTTAATTGTAAGCTGCCAGGGTCACTGTTAGGAGGCCTATAAACTGTATAAATAAATAGAGAACCAGATGAATTCCATCTGAAGTATTGAAGGTTTGTTGATTTTGAGAAAATCTGGAGAAAATGGGGAGAAAATGTTACCCCTATCTTCCAAGTGAGGAAAAAATAATAACTTTTTCCAATATCAATATATGGGAAAAGTCTGGAGTAGATAATAAGAAAATGAAAACACTGTAGTAATTCTGGATCATTGAGGTGGATTTATTAAGATTAATTTTATCTCGGTTTTTCAGTAAGTCCTTTAGGTGATTAAGGAGATGTTGCAGACATATCTTGATTTTGAAAAGCATTTGACAAAGACTCCCTGACATTTTGATTAGCAAAATAGTTAACATTGTGGTGCATGGCATGGCAATTAAATGGATATTTAATGGACTTGAAAGCTGTACTCCACTAGTGTCCACTAGTGTCCTCAACTTAATGACCACAAATGAGATCAGAATTCCCATTGTAGAGCAAGGAAGCTCTTAAGCCTGATTTTACAACTTTTTTTTTTGGGCCATGATTGTTGAGTGAATGACTGCAGTTGTCATGCGGTCATTAACTGAATCCAAATCCCCCCATTAGCTTTGTTTGTTGGAAGCCTTCTGTGAAGGTTGCAAATGGTGATCACGTGAATCCGGAATGGTGCAACCATTGTAAATACATGGCAGTTGCCAAGTGCTCAAATTTGGATCACATGACTCTGGGAATGTAGCAATGGTTGTAAGTGCAAGGACCAGTCATAAGTCACTTTTTTAATGCTGTTGTAACAATGAACGATCACTAAACAAATGACTGTAAGTTGAGGACTACCTGCATTGATTTTTCATGAAACTGGAAAGAAGAATTGGATGGTGTGCTTCAAATGGAATATAAGTCAGCAGTATAAATTGGCTGCAATAAAGTTAAGTGCAATCACAGCATCATCAAGAGAAGTATCTTTTCCAGATTGTATGGGTTATTTTTTTTTTCTGTACAGACCAGCATCTGCTAGGAGCATTTCAAACATTAAATATTAAAATGTGAAAAAAGAAATTTTAATCCAGGAGTGATTCCCAGACATAGCATTAAATGAAGGCTTTATTTCTTCCTTTCCTGATTTACCTATCAGGCCTTTGTCATTGTTAGAAACCTAAGATAAACTAAATGCTAGGAATCATAAACTATTGTTCCAAATGATCCACTACAAACTAGGATCAAGGCTGAAGTTAAAAGTTAAAATTGAAAAACAACCAATGATGCAAGATCCCACGCTAGCCTGTAAAACCCAATGGTATGTAGATATTTTAATATCTATTGCAATCTTCCATGGATACATCTTCTGACCCTAGGGTGCTCAAATATGTCAGTTGCACAAATATTTGCACACAGCAGCTGCTTCAAATTACATATGTACTAATCGGAGAATCACTTAATTTGTTTATTGTGACAGCTTTGGGAAAGTTCAAAATGTTGATTTTTTTTTAACCCATATCGTTTCTGTTTGCATCAACTTTTTCAAAACATTTATCTTGAAGGAAGGGGAGTGGATGGCAGGAACAATAATTTTACAGTGGCAGAGCAGAATACCTGGGAAATGTCACTGACAAGAAGTTCAGCCTAATAAACAGTTCCAAGCATCCTTATAAGTTCTTATATCCAAATAATCTGCTTTGGCCCTCTGAGGCACAAGGGGCAGCTGAAAGCCTATGCGTTAAAAGTTGATCCAAACTATGGAAAATTTGTAATCATGACTCATAAAACTCTTTTCTTAAAATTTGTTAAAGTTAGGCATTTTTCATTCAACAAGCTCTAAAGCCCATTTCTATAAAAAGTACTCTCTCTCTCTCTCTCTCTCTCTCTCTCTCTCTCTCTCTCTCTCTCTCTCTCTCTCTCTCTCTCTCTCTTCAATTTGTTGGATGGTATTAATTCAGAGTGCATAATGCAGGTAGGCAATGAAATGCAGTTATAATTTTAAAAATTATGAAGTTATGATTTTATCCCTTTTTATTCCAAATGAATAAAAAATACCACTGGCTTATAAATAGGAATATAAAACCTAGCCCTTATCATAATAATAAACTATCCTAAACCACATTGCCTTAATTAAAGGTAGAAAGGACCATGATTGAAAAGAAATAGGTACATCTGGGATTGGTCACTGCTGTGAAAAATAAGTTGTTAGATTCGTCACTTCCAACTGGAATCCTCATATGAAGCTGCTACTTATTTAGGGTTGCACTTTTCATGCTGTACTAAGAATAGTAATCTTGTTAGGGTAAAACTCAAGGTCTGTGAAACATAAGTCAAGCAGTACCTGAAAAATCTAGTGGCTTCCTACACACTCTGAAGTCTGAAGTAGCCATTCCATATGTCTCATTCCACAGCAGGGGTGTCAAACTGGCGGCCCATAGGCCAGATGCATCATGCACAGGCCACGCCCACCTTGGATCCACAAAGGCAAAAAAATGTCGTGATACGTCACTGTTCTGTTCTCTGAGTTGGTAAGGCATTGAGACGAGCAGGAATAACAACAGTTGCTTCTTTATTTAATCTTCAACAGAAGAACACAAAATGGTGCGGATCCCTTTTATACCCCCTTACAGGGAGCAGCAACAACCAATCAATGCAACGTATCTTTCCCCCTTGCGCATGCGCCATAGGCTGGAGGCAGCCTGTCTGGCCCGGGCAGCCACGTGGTCTGCCCGGGTCTCTCTGCAGCTTCCTGCACCTGCTGTGTCAATCACAGCCCAGGACATAACAGTCACGATACGCCATGTGATGCAATCGAGCCTGACGCCCATGTTTTACAGCATGCATGGCCTTGCATGAACATTTATGAACATGCAATGAGTTCCTTTAATGTGAAAAGGCTAAGAGATGAAGTGAAATATTAGCATTACTTCGGTGCAATGTAAACGTACAGTCTGAAACAAACAAGAAATCAAATGTCTGTTTCATAGTTTTCCTTTGGTTTGGAATCAAATATCGGTTTCACGGTTTGAACAGGGATGAATAACAAAATAATACAAGTATTTTGAATGCAGTGTCTATCATAGCAGACAAATGCAAATATAGTTTTCTGGGTGTATTAGAAGAGAAATATTCAGGCATGGACAACAAATTTGTCGGAATTTGTCTCTTTAAAACACTTTCTACTTTCTTTGTTTTATATCTAAACCTAGTTCATCTTACAGTTTTGGAGCATGACCAAGAATCATTTGAAATTAAGTACTCTCTTTATGATAATATTATCCTGTCCAAATGATCCAATAAATTGGTGTGGGAAAGGACCTATATATAAAAACATACAGGCTGTTTCAAAGTAGAAATAAACATATTATGCAGAATATGGCAGAAATGTTGTTTAAAGTACAAAGAAACAAAGGGGAGAAAAATCTCCAAATATGGCCTAGAATCTTTCTGGGGGAAAAAATGTTTCAGTAGGTGAAAAGAATGGTGGTAACTGATCACAGCAATAATGATCAGAAACTGAGTGTCATAAATATAGATGAGTGTAGTAAAGCAATGGACTGTTCAAATCGAGTACTAAAAGACAAACAATATATTAAATAATATATCTTCTTTAATATGAGGTTCTGCAACCCCTCCTCTTCTCTCTCCAGTCACCTGAATAAAATAAAACCTTATACTGCACTGAACCCCTACAGCTCGCATGAAAGTGAACAGAAGGCTCATTAAATTGTTGCAAAAGATCCTTTCTTGGGGTTTTATTTCCTGCCTGATTCAGTCATTTCCCCTACATTTTTATAATCCTAATATAATGGATTTTAATAAAACCCGCTGTAGAGATGCCGAGTGGGTTTAAAATACTGAGAATGTCTTTGTTTAGGTGCCTAAATATGGAAATAACTACAAAGGAAAATAAAATTGAAAAAAAGAAAAGAAAAGGAAAACGAGAGAGAGATGTGCACCTAGTAGTTTTACAGGGAGATTTTTTTAATGTATTTTTAAAGTAAATTTCAATGTCTTCACTCTGTAGGATTGTACCATTGGTCATATACAACAATATTTCCTGAATTGCGTGAGTAGTACAATTGTTTTGAATAAAAAACAAAGTGTGTTCTCTCAAAGACATGCACCAAGTTCACCAATATTAATTCAATGATCCCCGTGAGAAAATTGGATTTAATTTCATATTCTGTCATTACTTGGGTTTTACAGGCCATTCTTGCCTTCACATAACAACACTGATCAATTTGTCAGAAGAGATATTATTATTGTTGTTGTTTGCACAGCCAGCCAGACTGGATTTGCCATTTTTTCCACCTCTCAGGTCCTTCCAAGGATCTGTCATATGATGTTGTTTGAGGGTGTTTAAAGGTATCATTGCAGGATATAAGCTGCTCCAACTAGAGTCACTTTTTGAAATTGACTGAGGGTGATTTTTGTCAATTCTTCTTCTTCTTGTGCCATATCTGTTATTGGACGTTGGCGATCTGTTGGTAATTATGTTTTTATCAGCAGCCGCACGAAAAAGTGCTGCTGAGTTTTGTCCAAACCAGTCCCTTAGGTTTGGAGCCATTATGTTCTTCTTCTGCCTGGACCTCGTTTGCTTTCAATCTTTCCCTGGAGGATTAAATTGAGTATGCCATATTTTTCTGGGTGTCGCATCACATGTCCGAAATATTCTGACTTTTGTTTTTTAATTGTTTTGATGATTTTCCTTGTTTGTTCACCTATGGAATCCTTCCCAAGGACCTGTGGTAGGGAGATATTGCTCATTAATAATATGAAAGGTATCATCACAGGATCAAAGCTTTCTTTATAGATCAAAATGTGCAATGATAGATGAATTCATCTAAGAGTAAGCATGACAACATCCTAGGTTCTTGGGAAAAGCTTGATGTGTGTGAAAGCCAACACCAGCTAAAGAACCAGCAGCTGAGACTTCACATGTTGTGTATAGTAATAATAGCAATAATACTGCCTCCATTGCCCTCTGGAATAGGAAATACAGTTGCCCCATTTGAAAAAGAAAAATCTGACAAAGTACAAAAGAAATCATGGTGTTTAAACCATTTTCCCATGAGAAAAGGCCATAAATGTTTGTAAGATTCTAAATCAGGGGGGAAAATGAAGGCAAAGAGAAAAAAAAAGATAGATAGATAGATAGATAGATAGATAGATAGATAGATAGATAGAGATAGATAGAGAGAGAGAGAGAGAGAGAGAGAGAGAGAGAGAGAGAGAGAGAGAGAGAGAGAGAGAGAGAGAGAGAGAGAGAGAGTTGTATAAAATCTCCCTCTCTCAAAATACTATGATAAACAATGTTCCACTGAAGCCAACCGGATGAAGATTTAGAACAGGCAGTACTTTTTTATATATTGCATAATTAAAATGAAATACCTCAACACATGACAATAATCCCAAAGTTGGATCCCTTAGAAGAGGCTTGGAGAAATTCATGGAAGGCAACTTTAGCAGCATCAAATAGGTAACACTAAATCTTCTAGTGTTACCTCCACATTAGAGATGGTGTGACTTCAAACATTAATTTCAACAGAAGGAAAGAAATAGAGAAAAATCTCTATGCCCTGGTTATGAATGCTTTGGAGGCATCTAGCTGACCTCTGTGAGGACCAAAATGCAACCTAAAGGAAGCACAGCTATTTTTATATTCATACATTATAAGAGTAATAATGGCTGGGTCTGATTGTGGTTGAGACAGTAGCACATGGAGAAGAAATGTGTGGCATTTATTTCTCTTGCCTCCTGCAGTTGTGAAAAAATATAATATATTTTTATCTGCTATACATCTTTTAAATACAAAAACAGTAGCATCCACTGGTATCCATTGGTACTAGTCATTTTTAGATAGAATTATCCATAGTGTGAGGAGGAGGCTAAGAGGGTTTATGTTGAGATCACAGGTGGGGCAAGGGAGAATTAAGTCTCCCAAAGTTTCAGAGCATCACATTTATCATCCCATTTTTTAAAATGCTGTTAATAGCAGCATGGAAAGGGCAAAGCAATTTTTGCTGAGATTACCTCTAAATATCACATATAGAAAGTTATTGGTAGAAACATGCAATGAAGACAGAATGTTTGAACTCTTGCTCAATACCGTGGTTAAGTTCTTAATATAAATGTTGGCCTAGACGGAAATGACTCATCCTCTCTTGTATCCCATGAATTCTTAAAATAGTTCATTGCTATCATTGTTAGGTATGGAAAAAAATTCAGAATGGGTAAGAAGTTTTCCCTTGTGGTGATTGCTAGTGAAGGAATACTTGAATGTAGGGTGTGCGGGCTTGGCTTTTTCTATCACTCCCTTCTGCACCTCCACCAAGAACTCTGAAAGACACTAAAGAAAAATGGTTCATGAAGCCATTGTGGTAATTTTAGAATTAAAAACTTCTAAGAAGTTTAACTTTTGACTTTATTTATTACTAGACAACCCTGTGACCTTTTAGGTCATCTTTTGAGAGAAAAGCAGTGCAGTGTGATATAACCGGAATGAGCATCAAATTTTAGGCTGACCGTTTTTTTTATTATTGAGTGCTGGATGGTCCTGTGATTATCTACAAAAAGTCCATAAATGTAAAAATAATTCTGTGGCAAACAAATTTCAATAATAAGTCAATATTTACTTACTGACAGAGTAAAAAATAATGATCACTGGTGGAAAAAAAAACAGTGGAAGTGGGAGGAATTTCTGATTTCCTGCTGGCTTCCCCATTGATTTTGCATCACAAATCATGATCATGGGATCATGGGAAGCTGCAATGACTACAACTCTGCAAATAAAACTTGTTAGAACATTATGAAAATTTCCGTTCCACAGGTCCCAGATTTTTTATGAATTCTTTATGGGTATTTAGGTTCCTTGAAACAAAAATTGTTGTGGTACAATGCAAGTTTGAGCTAACTTGAGGATACAAACAGACAAACAGATAACCACAACGAGGGTTCTAGTAATATATAAATTGTATTCCTTTGTTTGATATATATTGTGCATTTCCTCTAGGAGCTCACTTTTGCATATTTAGTATTTTCTGCTTTAGTTTTATCAGGATGAAATATGTGAAAGAAGGATGACATTGTAGAGGTTCAGCTAGACACTTTCCTCAACAGGGGTAATCATGGCTGTTACAATGTACAATATAGTCTCTCTCTCTCTCTCTCTCTCTCTCTCTCTCTCTCTCTCTCTCTCTCTCTCTCTGTGTGTGTGTGTGTGTGTGTGTGTACACACAAAACAATAGCAGCTCATTTGAGCCTTGAAGATTGAAGGCAGGCAATAGAAAGCATTTGGTGCCATGCTGCTTACATAAGCCAGGAAATCAGTCCAGATAGCTTTTAAGGGATAACAAAGATATCTGAAAATGACCAAAAGGTTTAAAATTCAGTTCACTGATAAAGCTGACTGTGAAATGTATGATAGGGCTCTGATGTCAGGTAGTGGGAGGCAAAATGAATTTTCAATGCTTAGATTTTAAAAACGTTACTCCCTTGGAGAATTGCTAATCATGCTGTATTAAAATTATGTGTATGCATACTTCTATCTATCCTATACACAATTCTCAAGGCAGTTTTAAGGAGAAACATGCTGTCTGTCATTGTTGGTTCAAATGCATTTGTGAATGTATCATTTTTAATAAAGCATGAGATTTACTAATAAGACATCAGCTGAACATAGATACCATCATATTCTGATCAAATTAGTGAATCTTGTGTCAGATGAATTAATTAGTTTATTAATAGACCAGAACATTGGCAATATGATATAAAATTAGATAGCATGGTGAGGGGAGAAATTACCAGTACAATGAGTATGTCAATTTTTATTATCAAATTGTGAAGGCTTTAATTTTTTCTCTAAGAGATACAAATAACTTTTGTCGAAATAAAACACATTCAAAGAATTCTATGCCACTGAATGCATTTTGCGGAGCTGAATGTTACCACATCAATACAATTTTACTTTAAAAAAAGAATTTTTAAAAAGACAATGGTGCTTTCATTTTACAACATATTTTACTTGTACTAGTAGGCCAACAAGACAAGGCAGAAAAGAACAATTCAGAATAATGTCCTCCGGTAAATAGAAGCTAATGCAAAGACTATGACATAAACTATAATCAGCCTTCTTCTCTTCATAAACAAGTGGCCTAATCAGAATATAAAAGCAGTGGAAGAAAAAATGGTTGAAGATATAACATTCTATCAGTGGGTAGAATATAATTTCAGAAGGCTGTTATGAGAGGTTATGAGAGAGAGTCAGTGGTGGGCCAAAGCTATAATTTTCAGCTGGCAAACCTGCCCTCAGTCATACAACTTCACTGGGTGATGTTGGGTTCTCTTGAAGCCAACCAACCTGATAAAGTGTTTGTGGGAAAAATTAGAGGAGCAAATGATGTGTGCCTTCCTCTGGGGTCTTGGATGAAATATGGGATATTAATCAAATAAATGAGGCCCAATCCATCACCATTATGAGAATGCCATACACTAATATTGAACAGTAAAAAGGAATGGTTGGAATTGTTGTTTCTCCTTCTCTTGTCTTCTCCATCACTTTTTTTCCCTTCTATATCATTAAAATAAAAGATAGTAAACCTGAAAGCCAGAAATGATGTTTCTCATTAATTATATTAAAACTGAGAAATGGTTTGGCTGAAAAGCATAATAGATGTGCGGCAAGTAAATATGAATAAGAGTGGGCTACTCAGTAGATTGTACATACCTGTTTGGGTTTCCATGTACCCTCGGAGTCTTTTTTAGAAAATTACGTAACTGTTTGGAAGAGGAGTTTGGAGGTGCAGGAGGCTTTGATAAGATAAAGGCAAGGATTTGTTCAGCTGATAGAAGATATCATACCATCCAAAATTCTGCCAGAAAGTTGAAGAAAATGTGCTGGATATCCAAAGTCTGAGTTTGTAAAAGTAATAATAATTACACTACAGAGTTTGTGCATGCATGCATGTGTGTGTATGAGTGTGTGCCTTTGAGTTAAGATTGAGTCCTAGAAACTATGTGGACTAATCGCTGGTTTTTGTTTTTTTTGGGACGAGGTTTCAAAACTGGCTTGCCATTGCCAGCTTCCTAGAGCTAAGAGAAAGTGTCTGGCCCAAGGTCACCCAGCTACCTTTTGTGTAAGGCAGGAACCAGAACTCATGGTCTCCCAAATTCTAGCTTGGTGCTTTAACTACTGTATCAAACTGGCTCTCATAATAGAACATAGGTGACATAATTTTCACCTCTTCTTTCTTTTTTTAATTTATACACTGCATTCCCCCCAAAAACAGAAGTAAACTAGTTATTTAATTTACAATTCAAGATGTTGAAACTTCTATGTAATAAAGCATTTGTCTGGAAGGGCCCAAACTAGCAAGATATCAGTAGTTAATCTTTTAATCTCTCTTTTTCTCTCTGCTGATTTAAGTAAAATAACTGGATTACGTTTTTTTAGCTATTGTATTCCAAAATTAGTTAACCGCTTTATTTTATTTAATAAAATATGACTATTTTTCAAAAAATCATTTCAGTTTCTTCTACCTTTTCATAAATTGATTTATTTCTAATTTGCAAGTTATATTTAATGTTTTCGCACTTCTGTTGTTAATATAGGTAACTGGAAGGCTGAAAGCTTTATTTTTTATTTTAATTGCTGTCTTTCATATGATGTGTTATGTGAACTTCTGAAATAATTCAGTGTTTACTCCCAAACAATATTTATTTCGGACACTCAGTATGAGTTGTTCTCCCTATTGTTAAAAGGCATTTAAAAGTAGTATTAATTCTGGAGGCTCAGTCAGGGATTAAAAGCTTTTTAACAAGGCGCTTGTCTAGACATATGTTAAAACAACATTTTTTTTTCTAAAAGAAGCTTAAGAGCAACAAGGGTGGCATCTCCTGATTTAACATAAGTTACAAAGAAATTCCTAAGATTTATGTTCAAAGCAACACAGAGGGGAATTAGCAAAATACTAATGGACAAAAATGTGCCTCCTTTGTATTAATTAAGTTGTATTTCCTTTATATGCCTTAAGAATTGAACGAAACAAGGTTGGTTTTCCTTTGCTTTCAAGGGTTGGATAGTCTGGTTTATGCAGAGGCCTTACAGGAAAACCACAACATTTAGTATTCAAACATGTACTTTTTTTTAAAAAAAGTCTTCATCATGAAAGAAAGAATTGTATTATTTTTTAAAAAAAACAAAAACAAACCCTACACAGTGCTGTTTTCCAAAAGACTGAATTTCCTATAACCATAACTGCTCGGGCTTTTATCAGAAAACAGCTATCCTGTTCCAAAGTGTGAATAATATCAATATAATCATTCCTAAAAGTTTTCCTCAAAAGAGAGCCCTTAAAAAAGAAAGAGTTCAGAAGGTCACAGAAGCAGACCCCTCATATTAAAGACTCAATAGGCATTCAGAGTCTTCATCAATATTGAAAAATAGAAAAGTACAAAACCTAGTCAGACAATCACAGACTGAAATGAGGTATTTAGTTCTGGTCATGATACTGCTGAGCTAAAGGAAACCAAAACAATGTATCGGGACAGCTTCAGGAAAAAAAAAAGCTGAAAAGAGACCTGCTCACCTCCACTTTTCATTCCCTAACATTATGTGGGGCCACTCACAAGCACTAATAAAAAAAAAGGACCCATAACCTCTTCTGCAATTTCGGCAAATACCCTATCCAATTTCCTCCCTGGCTACAGTAGCACATTTCAGCAAAAGGGCATAAGCAGCAGCTCTGGCAATGTGATCAGCTCCCCCAAAAAATCTTTTGCAACAAACACCTCTGAGTCCTTTTTCTGTTACACTAACATGTGAAGGAGAGTAAAAGACGAATAAAAATGAGACAGCTCAGAGGGGGGGGGGGATGCCTTGTGTGACATGTAGAAAGTCATTTGAGGGATTTATTTACTTCACAAAGGTAAATTGCCTTTGCCATTCTTTCAAGAACCCAAGGGGACATACATAGCAATGTCACCTTCAGATTTTTCCCTCAGCAACAGAGAGGGAAGGATGGGCTGACAGTGTGGCTGTGATCCAAAACCATCTTGTGAACTCTCATGAATGTCAGTTTGGTGTAGTGCTGGCCTAGAAACCAGGAGATTCTGAGTTCTAGTCCTGCCTTAGGCATGAAAGCCAGCTGTCTGTCTGTCTGTCTCTCTCTCTCTCTCTCCCTCTCTCCCTTCTCCCCCCTCTCTTTATTTCTCTCTCAACACAACCCACCTCACAGAGTGGTTGGTGTGGGGAAAAGCGAAGGAGAAATTCACCATCTTGAGTTACCTATAAAATA
The DNA here is from genome assembly GCF_001527695.2 of Protobothrops mucrosquamatus. Classification (NCBI taxonomy): domain Eukaryota; kingdom Metazoa; phylum Chordata; class Lepidosauria; order Squamata; family Viperidae; genus Protobothrops; species Protobothrops mucrosquamatus. The sequence goes on from NW_015386798.1 coordinate 268,329, forward strand.
GTAAAGATGAGATAAAAATCTAATAAACAAAATAAAAGTAAATACATAAATGCAGCTTCCAGAGTTTACTGGGAAAATTACCAAGGTTCATCATAGAACTGATAACTATTATTTGTGCTTATCCATATGGAAAGAAATCTAAGAGATGGTGAACTTGCCAGGAGTTTTTCAGTTTAGACTCTTGGTGGTTTACAATTCAACAAAGCAGAATAAAAATAGAACAAAAATGGATAAACAAGATGAACATTTGGCCACTCAGCAGAAAACACAAAGCACACCCTGCAAAGGGCTGTATTCACCCCTTGGGAAAACAGGTAGGCCTTTGACAACTTTGGAAAGCCATCAGAGGAGGTAAGATTAAAAAGGCCACCTTGATGGGGAAGAAAGAGAAATGCACTAGCCAAAGTATGCAACATTTTTTACTTGTTAGATGGGTATGAACAACTGGCTTCAAAAAAGGATTAGGAAAATCCTGTATAGGAAAACAGGCAGAGCCTAGAGTGGGGGAGTCAAGAAATCAGTTTGGAGTCATTACATTGCTATGAATAGTCTACGTCCAGCCCCTCTTGAATTTCCTTAACTCTTACCTAGCATCAATTTAGTACTGACCATTATTTGACTAGAGTCTTGTGTATAGGCAATAAATTAGCTTAACTGGAATTTGATATGTGGTCTTGATTCTTTGCAGCTGATATTCTGGCTTCCTAGAGCAGGGGTGTCAAACTGCCGGCACGCGGGCCGGACGCATCATCCCAAAACTGCACCCACCCCATTGCCAGCAATGGAGATAAAGCTCCAATGTCGTGCGACGTCACGTGACGTCGTGAGTTTGACATGCCTGTCCTAGAGCATGGTCTACATCAGGGGTAGTCAACCTTGGCTCTTTTATGACTCGTGGATTTCAACTCCCAGAATTCCTGAGCCAGCTAAGCTAAGCTGGCTCAGGAATTCTGGGAATTGAAGTCCACAAATCATAAAAGAGCCAAGGTTGACTACCTCTGGTCTACATCATCAGACTAAAGTACCTGGAGTTGTTAAGCTGGGGTTGTTAAGGAATGCAAAATATAACACACGGGGTGGAGATGATATTCAAATTAAAACTAGTGTCTAAGAGACCATTGGCTTATTGCATGGGAAAGATAAAGTAGTAGTAATGATGATTAGGCAAAAGAATGAGCAGATTGCATCTGCCTTCTTTTCAAAAAAGCTACAGAGACTAACACTTTTCAGGATAAAAAGGGGCGCACTACTGGGAATTGATAAAGATACACAGTAAAGAACCCACTTTGGTACTTTCAATTAATTAAAATCTTCAGGACCCTATGAGTTACATCCTAGAAGTTAAACATTGAACAGTGGACAATACTTTCTGAAAACTCATAGAGAATTGCTATGGTGCCAGAGGACTGGAGAAGAGCAAACACAGTCACAGGAGCAGGAAGCCCTGGAAAATTACAAAGCAATTAGTTTTAATGTCTGTACTGGGCAAGGAATTAGAAAAGGTTGCCAAGCAGCATGTCTGTGAGCATTTAGAAAAGTATGCTCCTATTACAAGGAGTCAGAATAGATTTTTCACAGGAACAAGTTGCATCAGCAGTCCTGTCAGCTGGTGAAATAGATCAGGACAAAGAGCAACAAAATGAAATTAAAAGACGGGTGATTTAGGTTGAATATTACTATAGAGAGAGGTAGGAGGAGGTGTTAAGCAGGAGAACTGTTTGCCTAGGACAATGCTGGACACTCCCTTATTGAAGGGTTTTCAAGTGAAGCTGGTGGGCTACCTGTCAAGGTGATTTACTTTATTCCTTCACAAACTGGGGGTTGGATAATGGCCTTTTCAAATCTATATAAATAAAAATGTAAATGTTCATTTGTTCAAAATCTTAAATCTCCGAAAGTTCTTCACCGATTGCTTTGAAATTTTGACACAACATTGCATTCGAATACGCACGTGTTTTTATATACCTACTATTATATAGATGTCACACCTGTGACAGGTAAAAACATGTTTTTTGAAAAACAGCGCCATCTGTTGGACGTAAAAGCAACTCACGCTACGATACCCACAAGCATTGTGAAATTAAACATATTACAAACGTGCACTTTCTCTTTTCTTTCTTTTCCATTTAACCAGACTGAGCCACAGCAACGCGTGGCCGGGTACAGCTAGTTATATATATTTATGATTCTCTGAAGAAGGACCAAGATTCCAATTTACTCTTCCTCATCTATGGTTACTAGAAATCTAAACTGGCAAAGAAGAACCCGGAAAATTAGAAAGAAGAGGAAATGGGGGTAAAGGAGGACAACCTAATTTTCTATTTCTTGGCACCCACAAAAAAGTTACAGAGAAAAACTGCAAAAAATGTACTTGAGCCTACATGATTGTGAAATTGCCTTTTCATTATCATAAAGTCTAGTTTTTCAGTTGCATCCAACAAATCTTTATTTTCAAGAACAAACGTTCGCAACCATATAGAATCAAAAACAAGATTTTCAAATCTCACCATAAAATCGTACGATGAGACATGTGATCTTCAGTCTAGGATGATCATAGACTTAAAGGGGCTGGATTGAAGCCAGTTGATGAGCTCAACCTTGAGCCGGTGAGGATCGAACTCCTGGCAATGAGCTGAATTAGACTGCAATACTCCATTTTAACCACTGCACCACCATGGCTCACAGTATCAATCTTGTTAATTCTCAAGACTTTTTTCTGCTATGTATTCAAACTGGACTGTGATTAATATATCTATGTATATATGTGTATGTGTATGTGTATATATATGTATATGTATATGTATATGTGTGTGCATGTATGTGTATGGTTATATGTTTATTTTCTTTTGAGAGTAGGCATCAGAATTTTATGTTTTAATGTGTACCGGTGTGTTCACAGAAAAAAGTGACAATAAAGCTTACCTTATCATATTAAATGGTACCCTTTCCATACATTCTTTTTGTGTGGCAATGGGAGCAGGTTTGTATTTGTGTGTGGGCATGTTTTTTCAGGTGAAGATTTGCCCCTGGATAATATTACAATTGGTTTGTGTGTAGACAAGTGCCCTGAGACTAATGTTAGAAAACCAGAAACCTGTCAGAGGGAAGGGCATTTAGAAAGTTATAAGTTAGAAAAGTTAGAAATTTTTAGCACAGAATTAATCTTTCTGCTAATCTTCCACATTATCCTCTCTTTTTTTGCAAGGGGAGATTTCATACTATGATTAAGTAGTACCTAAGTTTTTCAAAGGGAGGTGGAAAACAGGAAGGAGAGGAGGAGGGAAATATAATGATAGGAAATAAAAAATGAAAATGAGTGAACATGGGAGGCAATGCAGATTTTAAAAAATAAATTGTATTCTGCTAGCCACCCAGCTGTATCCTCTTATGATTCAAAAGCAAATATGTGATGAAATGCATAATTTTCCTGTGTGGCTGACAGAGCAAAGTGTTTTAGAATCAATCTGGTTCCATTCCTTCCTGTGAGCTCCTGGGCACAGAGATTTGTATTTTTTATGATACATTTCTGCAAGATGGGCTCCCGTGAAGTACTGCAGTCAGAGATTCATGAACACTACCCAAAATGGATAGCAGGAGATACAGCCCAAGAGAGAGAACTTGTTGAGCTTCTAGAAACACAGTAGGAGGCAAGTCATTTGGAGAAACAGGATGTCAGAAATACATATGAACAAATCTGTTTCAAAGCCTTAGGGAAAGCCAAGCATAAAATCACGCTGAATTGTTCACCCCCCAGCACTCTTTGATTCTTAAGTTGATCAAGATATGTTGCCTTTTCACTTCTAATTCTGAAGCAGGTAAATCAAGAACCATTTCATGCAGAATCAGGCAACAGCAAAAAACAAAAACAAAAACCTGTTGTCAGGACAACTAACGGGACAGATAATAAATGACTATATTTAGAAATCCAAGATACAATAAAATAATACTAAAGTGTGTTCTATTGTATTGTGTATTTTTTAATCTGTAAAGATGGCAATGAACAATCAACAAGACTGGCTGGATATGTTTGAGGATAGCAATAAAAATGGTGAATACTGAATGTTGATTTCCCCCCCCCCCAAAGTACATTGTTTCACCCTAGGGGAATTTAAATTTAGTCCACTGCATTTGGAATCCACTGTTTGGAGATTGGGATCATCAAAGTCTTATTTGTTATGGAAAGAGGCTGGCTTGATCTATTTTTATGAACAGGAAAGGTTGAACAAGCAATAAAGTTTTGCAGACATTGAAGCCATTTTGTTCATCATACATTGGCATTTCCATACAATGCTCTATACATCAGTTCCATATATTGGCATTTGTATTGGAATAATTTCCTCTTTGAACAAAAGGACAAGATGGCATTGCATCAAAGCATAACCAGGCCAAATATCAATTCATGATCTACATTACAGTTATACATAGAATGCCCACTATGCAAGAGTGCTTAGGAGAGATCATATTTCAGTACAAACCACCAATAATGAAACAAGAAGTAACTTTACATATGAGTCACCCCTAAAGTCATAATGAATCAGTAGCTTAAAACTAAATGTAATATTAGAGACTACTAAAAAACTCATTTCCAATAGAAATTTTAGAAATACCACCCTATACATTTTAAAATCAGTAATAAAAAAGTATGCTCAATGCTTCAGAAGAGAAATATAAAAGTTTACATTTGTAGATTAATATGTGATGAGTTTGATAGAAGTTTAAGTACCACACTATCATGAAGCATTATGTTATTTTGTAAATATGTGGCTTGACAGTAATTGTGATAAATTAATCTAATCTCCATGTGTTTTTTGTATTAATCTATCATTTTAATCCCCCTTTAAACAACAATGTGACTATTATTCATGATATATTATCTCTGTGAGTGACCGTTGTCAGTTTATGAAAGAATTTGTGTGTTCTGAATTGCACCATGCTAATTTTGTTGCATAAACTAAAACCTGGTGCACAGATACATGAACAAATATTTGTATACAGTGTTGTGGATTAGAACAAGATGAAAAGAAATAAAATGTAAGAGCTGCCTTCCACATTACAAAAGCCAAAAACAAACATTTTAATATAAATATTGTTATTAAAGAAATATAAAACTTAATGGACAAAATATATTTAAAACTATTTTCATTAAACTATTATATTTCTTTAAATAAGAAATTTATAAAACTAAAACCCATAATATCTAAAGCTCTATTTAATGTGAGCTTCTGCTTTATTAAAAAGTTAATATGCAGAATTTTATAAAAATCTTGTTTAAAAAAATCTGAGCAAGATAACAGAGAATAGAAATGACTGACTATTGGTAAAAATTCCATTATATTGATTGTGTTAATGTAGGGGTGCACAACCTAACATCTACAGTGTCTTGCAATCTCCATAATATTTAGGTGCACTCCCAAATATTCTTCTAAAAGTTGCCTCTCAGTTGTAATACAAGAGAAAAAAATAGATATATTGAAGAGTATTCAATTACTATTTAACATAAACAACATACAAATAAATATAAAAACAAATGTAAATAATTATTTTTATTATGTTTTAATTTAATTAAATCTCATATTTAACTTTATTGGCTGGACCAGTTTTTGCTCAATCCACTTGCTGACCTAATGATGGACCAAGTACGATTATCAGCTATAAAACTATGGCATGAACCTGTGTTAGTAGGGTTCCTACTGGGATAATTGATGATGGGCAATCCTGTTCCTTCTCACTACAGTTCCTGATTTAATCTCAGGGCAGGGAAAGAAGGAAAGGTCTATGTTATGTCCAGAACTGCTGATCTGCATTCTGGATAAAATCTTTGTTCTCCTCTTTTTTTTCTCTTTCACTCTCTCCCTCTCTCCCTCTCCCCATCTCTCTTTCCTGTTTCTAAAATATTTTTCTTATTCTTATTTAAAATGTCTTCTCTTCTTGCTACACCTTGGGTTTTTTGTTTTAGTTTCCTTTTCTCCTTTTACATCGTGGGTTTAGGCCTTTAATATTAGTTTTGAAAAGCTTCAAAGGGCTACTGGATTATGAAAAGGACTCATGCTAAGCATCCCTTTCAAACGGATTCTTTGAAGGATCGTTCTTCTCCCAGTTCTAAATATAGAAGAAGACACACAGTTTGCTTTATCTCACTTTATTCCTGGCCCTTTATCCAGCCATTCTAATGGCTGGAAGAGGTATCTGCCTTGGTGTCACCCATATACAGTACCTCTTCCTCACTTCCTCTAAGTTATTGGAATTATTATGATTATTATTATGATTATTATTATTATTATTATTGTTGTTGTTGTTGTTGTTGTTGTTGTTGTTGTAGTTGTAGTTGTAGTTGTTATTGTTACTGATCATCGCACAGTCAGCCAGATATTCAGATTGGATTTGGCATTTTTGTCTACCTATTGAATCCTTACCAAGGACCTGTGATTGGCAGATGTGGATGTTTGATGGTGTTACAGATATTGTCCCAGGATGGAAGCAGTTCCTAGTAAGGCCACATTTTGCAATGTGACTGATGGCAGATTTGTCAATGCAAATGGTGTTTAAGTGGTGCTCCAGTTGTTCTGGGATTGCACCCAAGGTGCCTATAACTATTGGTACTACCCCTGCTTGCCTTTGCCACAGTCGTTCTATTTCTATTTATAGGTCTTTGTGTTTTGTTATCTTCTCCAGTTTTTTCTCTTCTATTCTGCTGTCTCCAGCCATTGCCACATCCACTCTCCAGACATTTTATATCTTTCTTATCGACAACTGTTAAGTCTAGGTTGTTGCCTGTCTGTTTGAATTCTAAAGTCCCAGAGATAGATAGATAGATAGATAGATAGATAGATAGATAGATAGATAGATAGATAGATAGATAGATAGATAGATAGATAGATAGATAACCTTTATTGTCATTTTTTACTGTGGGCACAATGGCACACATTAAAAATGAAATGTAGTGCTTGCTCTCAAAGTGTACACATACATAACACACATTTAAACCTACTATATACAACATACGTATAGATCTACACCCTTACATATAAGTAATATATAAGTATTAATCACTGTCCATCTTGAAAACATAACGGAAGGAAGAAGCTTTAGAGTTCACAAGGTTAATACTGTATGGAACAAAACTGTGACTGAATCTAAATGTTCTACTTCGGATACCACGGAGACTCCTTCCAGAAGGTAACAAGGAAAACAGGTTGTGAAGAGGATGTGTAGTGCCCCAGTCAATCTTCATTTTCTATGACTTTTTCTATTTTATGGTCCCATCAGTTCTTGTTTGCAGGAAAATGATATTTCTTGCAGATTTTCCAATGCACTATTGTTGCTTGTAGTCAGTCTGTGCGATCTTCTTGCAGCAGCTGCAGCAGCTTACCAGGTGGTCCATTGTTTCTTCAGCTTCTTTGCATAGGTGGCACTTACTGTCTGTTGCTGTCTTCTCAATTTTGACTTTATATGCATTTGTCCTTAAGGCTTGGTCTTGTGCAGCCAGAATTAGTCCCTCGGTCTCTTTTTCCAACTTTCCTGCTCTTAGCCATTGTCAGGTCTTGTTATTATCTGCTTTCCTTGCTATTTTTTTATGTACTGGCCATGTAGTGCTTTGTCTTCCCATGCCTCTATTCTGTTTTTCATTTGGTCTTTCTTGTAGGCCAGTTTGGTCTCTCCAGTAGTGACTAAGCCTTTCTGATATACTCATTTCAGTGCATCTTCATCATTGTCTTTCAGATATTCTTCCAAAGCCATTTTTTTCTTCTCCAACCATCTGATGTACTTGCAGTATTCCATGCCCACATATTTGCCTTGGAAGGTAGAGTCTGTCAATGCCACTGCATGGATGAAGGGCAAGATTTATTGTCATTATTTTTCTGGTCTTCCTATCCATTGCTTTTAGTTCTGCTTGAGTCCAATCCACTATTCCAGCTGTGTATCTAATGACTGGAAATGCCCAGATGTTGATTGGCTTGATGGTATTTCCTCCATTGAGTTTGGACTTTAAGATCACCTCTACTCTTTTTCTTGATTTCAGTGTGTTTGATATTGTCAGCTTGAAGAATACCCAGGTATTTGTAATAATCTTCCTCATCCAGACTCTTAATGTTATTTTTGGGGGGCATCTTGATTCCTTCAGTTTTTACTATTTTTTCCTTGTTTGATAGTGAGTGTGGCACATTTGTCCAATCCAAATTCCATTGCAATATCTTGGCTATATATAGGAACAGTGTTGAGCAGCGGTTCTATTTCAGATGATGTTTTTCCATACAGCTTCAGATCACCCATGTAAAGGAGGTGGGATAGTCTGGCAGGTGTTTTTTATGTTTGATAGCCATGTCCTGAGTTATTCAGTATTGTTGACAGAGGAAACAATGCAATAACAAATAGTAGTGGTGATAATGAATCTCCTTGAAATATTCCTCTCTTTATATTAACCTCTCCCAGTCTCTCACCATTGACCTGCAACTGTGTCTTCCACTGTGCAATCGATCTTTGCACAAATTTTCTGATGTTTCTACTGACTCCTGTTATTTCTAGGCACTTGATTATCCAGTCATGTGGCAGAGAGTCAAATACCTTTTTGTAGTCAATCCATGCCACATTCAGGTTGGTTTTCCTTTTCTTGCAGTTTTCCAAGATCATTTTGTCTATTATGAGTTGATCTTTTGTTCCTCTGCTATTGGAGCAGTTTCCTTTCTGCTACTACACCAGTTAGCAATTTGAAAGTTGTTGGTAAGCAGGTAATTGGCCTGCAGTTGCCTGGTGTTGCCCCCTTTGCTGGATTTTTCATTATTAGGTAGGTTTTCCCAGTTGTTAGCCACTTTTCAATTTCTCCTCCTCGTAGTATATTGTTGAACTGCTTGGCAATGAGTGGGTATATAACAGTTAGATGTTTCAACCAAAACCCATGCAGTTCATCTTCACCTGGTGCTGACCAATTTTTGATCTTCCTTGCTTTTTTTTCTATTATTTTTGTTGTTATTACTAGTTCTTTCATTTCAACCTCTGTTTTATTGCATCCACCTCTTTTAACCAAGCCACATCCTTGTTGTATTTCTTTGGGTTATCCCATATCTGCTTCCAGAACTGCACTGTTTCTTCTTTGTCAGGTACTGACTGACTCATTGCAGTTTCTCCATTGATGGATTGGTAGAAATGTTTCTGATTGGATTGAAATTGGATTGAAATTCTGCCTATAATTTGTAATTCGAGCTTTGTATCTACTGATTTTCCTGACTATAGCTGTTATTTGCTGCTTTATTATTTCCAGTGCTTCCTTGATCTTCCTTGTTTCTAAGTGGTATTTCTTGATTAGGTATTCTTTGGCCTTCTTGTTCTTCAGCTTCTTTTCTTTCATCTGTTCTAGCTTGCTTACATGTGATCTTAACTTGCTGATCTTAATTTCTAGTCTAACCTTCCATTTTTGTGGTGCACTGTTTGTTTGTTTTTCTTCTTTGTTGATTTTTCATCCCAGGTATTCAGTTATAATTGCAGCTGTGCTGTACATTAGTTGGTTTGTTTCTTGCAGTGAATTGGTGCTTATACTTGATATTGCAGTATATGCATCTTTTAATGCTTGTGCTAGCTCTTTGGAAGAAGCTTCAATGCAGGCAGCCTTATTCTGTTGTTTTTGTGCTGTTCTAGATGCTCAGTTATTCTTTGTTTCAATTCTTTTATTTCTTTAGTTAGAGGGTTTTGTTCTTCCTGAGGAAGAGGTGCCTGGTTTCCAAATGAGAACAGTTGTATATCTCTGCTGGATTCCTTCACTGCCAACTCCCCCTGGTTTGCCTCTACATTCTGAATTACTTCTGGCAAGGCTTTGATTTCTTTGCCCTAGATAAACCTTTGCAGTTCGCCCAATTCTGTTTCTGTGAATACTTTATTTCGTATTATAAATTGGCATTGATCTGCTAGTCTCTGTTCTGTTATTTCTGATTCTGGATGTTGTTCTTTCCAGAACTGATGCATTCATTTTAGATATTCTCTTCTTGTTGGACTTGATCTGTAATAACAGATCATTATTTCTTTGTTTTCAATCACTGTGTATTTGTGACAGGTAAACATCTTTTTTTCCAGTATTTCTGCAGCTGCTGGCCCTGATTGCTCAGCCAACAGTCATGAGTCCTGTAACCCATTTTTCACCAGATATCCAGGAACTCCAACATCTAACGCGGACCTTGCTAACCCGGGTGACATCCGAGCCGGTATGGCTTTCTGAAATTTATGTCTCACCATATTTTTATGGGAGACACACTTTGTTTGACTCCTCTGATGACACCTGTCCAGTATGGCTGAACCTCTGGCATAGCTCTCATCTTCCTCAGAGCACACAAGTCTCACAACCATGTTAAGGTAGTGTCTCACGGGGGATGATGATGATGATGATGATGATGATTATTATTATTATTATTATTATTATTATTATTATTATTATTATTAATAATAATAATAATAATAATAATAATAATATTACTACTACTACTATTACTATTATGTTGTTATTATTGTTGTTATTATTTTGCTTCCAAATTCCACATGCCTAGTGGTCTCTTCCAGCTACTGTAACTCTCAGATGAGACTTTGAAGAACTACAAACCAAAGTATCATAATAAGGATGGTATTGTATTTGTGGTGCTAAGTACCTCCTGGTAGAAAAGTACTGCTGCCTATTCAATATGTTTGTTTTACTTAGATATGTTTGTTCAATCTGCTGGAGTCTTATAATCAATAATTAATCATTGCAGCACTAAACTACTTGGAATTGATCCCAGCGGAATTCAGAATAGCTAGTGTATCATGACATATTTAGCAGAAGACAGTTAAAAGGCAACAATCAGACTATAACATGAATGAGCTGATGAAGGATTAGTGCAGAATTTCATCATGATAACAATCAATAAATAAAGATGACAAATTTAAAGAAAACCATAACTGAACATAATGTTGTTTGTAAAGTTGGTAACTATAGAATTAATAAAATCAGCAAACACAGGAAATACTAGGGAGTATTAGGAAAATATGTAAGTGTATTATAAACTGCTATTACTGTACTGAATCTCAATGTGTGTGTGTGTGTGTGTGTGTGTGTGTGTGTGTTCAAGTATATACCAGACTATATAAATTGTATGCCTGTTTCTCTTGTACAAAGAAGTGAAGTGTACATTTTCTTTGCCTGATGTTCTTCATTTAGCAGATTACATTGCTTGCATCTGAGTTTTGCTTATGTGCTCATAGTTTTTCTTCTAACACAGATATATATTGTGGAAGTTCATTCTGCATCCCGCACAGAACAAAACTTTTCAAGAAGTAAGTGACCTGGATTTGATTCCCTGGATATGAGGAAAAAATAATTAACTATATATTGCATTGCTTATTTAGAAATATATAAGTAAAATATAAGTGGAGGTTAATGCTTCACTTTAACAGCAGTCAATGATTCTGAGCTATTGTCAACCAATACTTTATTAAAGAAATGTTTCTAAATTAAGTATGGTATTTCTGTCTCCATAATTTCGATGTCTGTCTAATTGAAGGATAGCATTAATATCTAACTACTGTTTTGCCTCTACCCATTTAATTATGAAGTTAGCAGTTTATCAACTTCAATGACTAGTTGTCTGCTTCCAGGCCCACTTTAAAGTGCTGCTTCCAGCGCAAAGCAATGTAGAATTATTTTGATGAAACAGTTGGACTCGTGGACATAACTCAATTTCTTCCACCAAATTGAAGAGGCCACTTAATTTACCTTACCAAATCATTTTGTGCCAGGACTGTAGGAGATGGTTCTTCTCAGTCTTTTCCCCCAGTGCTAGTTGAGATGTTTCTTGGTCTGACTATCTATGGAGATTCTCAGTCATCCAGATCATGGTTGTCTCAAAAGTGCTTTTTCAAAAGGCAACTGGACTGTTTCCTTTTTCCCATGAGGAAGAAGATGTTTCTCTTCTTATCCAAGAAGCTTCATCAGTTCTGGCTGGATAGTGGGAGGGATAGAAAGATTAGTTGTGACAGGATGTTTGGAGGGTGATGAAGGATTATATTTCTTTGCAGTGGTTGTTAGCACTCTGTCTGAGAGCCATTGAGGCCACTTGGTGGTTTATCTGTGCTCTCAAGGTCACCTGAATCGGAGTGCAGATTTCTTGGTCTGGCCATTTCAAGATTTCACTGAAGCACTCTAGTCCTTATGACATATTGGATGTGCTGAGGGGATTCCAGGCTGAGTGACCGTCACATAGGCAATCCCACACGTTTTATCAAAAAATATTTTTTGATGTTGGACTTTTTCAACTGTTTATCAATGATCAGGAGAAATGAAATGGTTTAAAAAAAATATTTTCTCCTTCCTGGCCTGGCATAATATCTCATCCACTGGCCACTTCTTGGGAAGACCTAAATGGTAAGAAAGGAGCTTTTACATGCTACTGGCCTTTCTGCTATACCAGCTAGGGGACCAGGGGAAATGAGAACATAGGCTGTGGAGTTACAAGCTGACTGTCTGCAACATATCTTGTGGGATTCTCCGTAGCCTGCTTTTGACCTTCACCAAATGAAGCCCCATCCACTACTACTGCCTGAGAAATGCAGAAAATTCAACATATTAAATATTCCACACTTTTATCAAGCTGTCAGATCCAAAGAGCAAGGAATATGATTGGATCAGATCAAGATTCATAATACACGATATTTCCTACAGTAGCCAGCCAGATTCTTCTGTGAAATTAATCAACAAAGTGTAAAGATAATGTTGTCTCCTTCCGCTATGTTGTCTCCTTTGTAAGTCACTTTGAAACAGAGCAGAGCTTTCATTGAAAATAGAGATTCTGCCTGCACTAAATGGCATTATATAATGCAGGGATTCTTTATCTGATCACCCTTCCATGCTCCCTGAAACAATTGCCAATTAATTCATTAGATTTTTCTGCAGGTCTTATCAACTCTAGTAAGTTTAATTACTTCTTTCCAGACTCTTCTGTCAAGTATTTCTGATCTGCCTCTCGTGTTTTTTTTTTCCAATGTGGAAAAGTTTCTAACATATACTGTGCCAGAAATAGCAAACAAGTGGAGTTACTGCTAACATATAACTCAAAAGATATGGCATCTTTTCCTATTAATGGGGTTCCAAGTTCCCTTAACATATTCATTCTTAACCTTTTAAACCAAATTAGACAGGAAATTTCAATGCCAGAAATGTTCAGATACTAATATGAATGTAATCCACAACACACTAGTTAGCACAAACCTTCCTTGAAATTTATCATGGAATGACTGGAACAATTGCAGGTCCTTAAATCTTAATAAAGGGAAGCAGATCCCTATCCCCAATAGAAAGTTGTCATAATAGACTTTCTCCTTGAAAATGAAAATAAAGCTTGACATATGTTTGAATATTTTGAACTGATAAACAAAAATGTTTAATCCAATCCGTACAAATTAAAAATATAATGTTTATATAATTTTAAATAAACAAGAATACTCTTAATCTTCTCGTTCTTTTCTCAATAAATGTTTCTGTTTTCAAAAACATAGCTTGCCAGCAATGCTATAAAGCATTCCATGGCTTCATTGGCTGCAACTGTTGTATCAGTGCTTGTTTGGTCAAAGAAGGCCAGCTCTGCTTTCTAACTTATTTTTCAAAGAAGCATTATTAGGATTTAAATAGGCACAATTTGTATGGGATTCTCCTATAAGAGTTGGTTTGCACAATCCAATTGTATATCAACAAATTTGATCCATGTCAACATTTGCTGATTTTTGTTGTCCAGAAAGTGAAGTGGTGAAAAAACCCTCACTTCTTTATTTTATAATCAGTTAATGTTTTTTAGTATTCTGCAAATTCAACCCTTGAGAAAGAATTCTATGGATTAATCTTATATTCTGAACTAGCAATGAATTAGATGAGGCCAACGATCCAGACAAAATAGACAGAGGCTGGTAGATCAACTATATTTCTACACAATCTGATCTGAAGGAAATGCAGTCATCCACAGTCTGGTGATACTTCTACATTCATTTGTGTCAACAGGTTATTCCTGTCTGAATAAACTATTTGGATGAATGAAATTAACTGCATGGGAGCTTCCTTTGACAATGGTCTGACATCTTCAGTCGATCTAAAACTGGTTAATAATATAAATAACTTGGTTGGCTGTTGAAAGAGCAGTATCTTGGAATATGAACTAATTCAAGATTAACTTCCATTCTTCCAAGGTCAGTAAAATGAGGACCCAAATTGTTCGGGGCAATATACTGACTCTGCAAACTGCTTAGAGAGGGCTGTAAAGCACTATGAAGTGGTATATAAGTTTAAGTGCTATTGCTATCTTCTGAAATAGATTTCAAATAAGCTACAGGAAGGGAAACTTTAATATATTCAACAGAACACATTCTTCTTAAAGTTACAAGCTAAGATATCATATAAGACACCTTGTTCTCCCCAAGAAACTATTGTTAGTATTCCATGCCATCCAACAAAAACATGCTTCTATCTATTTAAGTGTCTTTTAGTGCTTTAAAACCAAAGTCATGTAGCTGAAAGCTGAAATGAATCCAACAGGTGATGAGCAAAAATTGTGTGATCCATTTCAGATTAATCAACTGTGATCATAAGAAAAATATTACTGATGATGAATCTTTTCCACTTTAACTTGAAGCTTTTGGAAGTTCCAGAGCCAGGGACACTGCTGGAGATTCAGTGTTTGTCAATAAACTGGAGATTGTGGCTCAAGGCAAACTAATATGCCTACCTCATCATCATCATCATCATAGTACTATCTTGGCTACAAACAATGCAATTGCAGAAACTGAATAACACCACTGGTGTTGATGTATGCCAATAAAGTTTTAACTATGCATCTAAATGACTAAATTATGAGCAATAGAACATTAAATAGTATGATCTTGGCTCTGCATGTTATCTCATCTGAGATAGCAAGAGACGGTGTATTTTCCAAGTAATAAAGTTTAGCTGTAATGGGGAAACCATTCTGAATCATTTCCAAATGACCATGATGCTTGTAACTGAAATTCAGAAAAGACAACAATCACATAATGTTAAATTAATTGCAGATTTGTCAACAGCTCCTAAAGTATGTTTTGAAGTAAAACCTAAATAATTCAGGCAATAATTTAGAACTATATCAGTAGAATATGCTAATTTTATATTGCATTTACATTGTGTATACTTTAAAATTTATGAACGTTAGAATTCAATGGTGCTTGCTTTACTTACCTACCTAATGTTGAGGTGAAATCTAGATATAAATAAAGTCTAAATTTAAGTAGGGCACTTTGGTTTGAATAGTAAGCAATGTTTTATACCAGCGTAAGAAGTAATTACCACTGAATAAACCACCAATGTTTATTTTCTAAAATACAGCTTTATTTAGTGTCTTTTGTTAAGAGTTTACAAGTGATAGGTTTAGTTGTAATCGCTTTGAAGTGCTCTTCTCACTGAATCTTGACTGATGCTGACTACTACCATGATTTTCTCAGATGTAAAAAAATGTTTATGAATTCTAAAATTAGAAAATATTTTCAGCTTAGTCCACTTATTTTTTTAAACTCTAATCTGACAACTTCTGGGAGAGGTATGGCAAACTGAACACAGGTCCAAGAAAGTGGAACCAACTACTGCAGCAGAGACCAAGGAACAGGGGCACAACTGGTTTCTTGGAACCCTTCTGGATAAGAACTGGATGAGATACCATGCACACATATTTCAGTTGTCTGCTTTTCATGAGGAGACTGTGGGGAAGTGGTTTTCCATAGGTTTGAGCATTGGGAAATAATGGGATCAGCCTTCTTGCTTGCAACTGTAGTGGCACTTTTTAAGTGACACTAAGTTTGCAAATCCCACTTTCGAATCACTTTTGGAAATTGGCTATTAAACATCTTAAGGGTAACAGAGATGTTCAGAACTACAAGTTCTTTAAAAAGTCTTTATTGAGTAAGTTTATCTTCAACTCTGAACAAAAAAAAATATTAATTATATGCTTAAGAATTTAAAAAAAATTGAAACAAACAGCAAAAACCTAAATAAGATTTTGTTCTAAGAAAGTTATAAATGGATTAAGGATCCAGATAAATTTGGAATATTGACCTTCTTTACAAAATTATGGAATTAACTATAAAAATTAAGCAACTTCTTGTGGAAGAGGGGATTAAAGATTTTAAACATTAAAAAAAGACTAAAAGTCTGTTCTTTATGTCAGTTAATGTTGGAACTTACAAAATGACACAAAATATTACAACGTGAGAAACATTAAAGGGGAATTTTGAACAATGGAAGCAGAAATTAATAACTACAATATCAAAACTGTCAGTAATGATGTCTACTTCTTTGGATAGACTATGTCTAAAGATGTTAATGAAGGAACAACAGATGCGGAACAAATTTTATCTGACAAAGTACAGAATGTTGAACTACAAATGATAGGCCAAGAAAATGTTTTGGAAAAGGACACTCTATAGGATACACAAAAGAAACTGAATGAAGATTTAAAAATAAAAATGGAAATACAAATGATAAATCAAGAGAATGACCTGGAAATTGTTCTCTTATTAGATCTACAAAAGAAGCTTACTAAAACTTTGAAGAAATTGGTGTGATGAAATAAATAAGAATTGAAGAGAAATCAAATCCTATGATTTGTTCAAAGTTTGATTGAATTAAAGATTAAGATGTTAAAAATACATTAAAACTTAAAAATAAATAAAAAAGAATACAACACTGCAATTTTTTGCAGTGCTCCGGCAATTTTTTGCTGATACCAGAATTGAACAATTAATATTTTATGGATTTGCTTACAGATAAGGGATGGGGCATGGAATGAACAGCTATCTGTTTAACTTTATCGGGTGATTTAAAGGGAAGATTTAATACACGTGTTTACATGTAATATAATATGTAATTAAGGTTGGGAGTCAATTCTTTACATATTTTTTATTTTTCTTTATTATATTCTTTATTTTCTTGTTCTTTCTTTCTTTTTCTTTTTTCTTGCACCTTCTATTTTTTCTTTCCATTCTTTTCCCTTTGTATAAACTTAGTTTGTGTTAGTTTTTACTATTGTAATTAAAATTCTAAATAATAGCTATATTCAACAAATGTTCTCTAATCTGAGTAATATTTTTTCAGGTTTGCACTATATTTCATTGTAGATTCTGTGATTAGACTTTCATTTAATTCGCTCTTCATTGTCCAAGTATTTTGGAATGAAATGTCTATTAAAAATAACAAAAAAGAACAAAATAGTGAAAGAGGAGAAGGAGGGATGGAAAATGGTGAAACACTTTAAACCAATTAACATTGGGGACATTTGTTCTTGCTTATTTTATTTGAAATTGTTTGCATATTCGAATATATACATACTTAAAGAATGATTCGGATGCCCTTTTGGGGAATGGATAAATATGTAGCAATGGAGTATGATATTTCACAGTCAGATGTGATTTGTAACCTTTTTCTTTACATTGACAGGAGTCAGCCAATTCATTATTAAACAGTAAACATTTAAATATATATATATATATTAAAGTCAGTGAGCAAACACGAGCACCAGGGAATATGGTAAAATAATTTAATATTAAAATTACTAATTAAAACACCAATTAAAAAACGCCTAGCTTTCGTCAGCTATCTGCTGACGTGCTCAGGGCTCAAAATGTCAGTCCATATATATATTTGCAGTATTTTAACAGCATAAAATATTAAGAATGAGGTCAGCCTTCACCCTATGAGTTACACTTAGCAATAGAGTTGGCTTTCAGTTTGAATTAGCTGCCCAGAAATTTCTGGAATATGTCAAAAAGAAACATTTGGTGGACTGTAACCAGGGAAAGAGACAGAAGTCAGAGTCCCATTGGTCAGCAAGAAGCAATTTTGAAGACAACCGAGAATATTCTCTTTACCATTGACAAAACTGATAAGGTTTTAATCTAAAGTCTTAATGGGCCTGCCCAAACGTTTGCCTTCTCCAATTCCATGAATAAGCAGAAAACCAGTACCTACTAAGGAGAAAGTCCCATTAATATCACAGACAATTGTTCAGATGTTCCTTAATTTTAATGGGACTATTCATAGATGGGATCAGGGAAAACGGGAAATGAATTATCATTCCCCCTGAACAATAATTTATTTTCCCTGCCCCCCTCCCCCCAATCCATTTGTTTGATGAAGAGTGCTATTAAAATTTCCTATGCAGGGAAGCACAAAGCACAAAACAATATTTTTAACTTCAACTTGGTCACTATGCATTATGCAATGACAACTATTTTTAAACAGATAATTTAATACAGTATCCTATATATACTTATGATTTGTTTTGATAAAACTTCTAATACTTCTCCATGAAGTGTTACAGAGTAGCTTTAGCTTAGAGCAGGGGTCTTCAAACTTGGCCCTTTTATGACTTGTGGACTTCAACTCCCAGAATTCTTCCGCCAGCGATATTGGCGGAGGAATTCTGGGAGTTGAAGTCCACAAGTCATAAAAGGGCCGAGTTTGAAGACCCCTGGCTTAGAGCAATTCCAGGATGTTTGGTTACATTCATACAGAATAAGGACATTTTCTTCTGAATGCTTTGGTGTGAAAAGAGGTCTGTGGCTCAGAGTGTGCCTGTGTAGCCAGTGCCAAACACCAACTTTTCGAGTTGCCTTTCAGAGAAATCTGAATTTTAATGATGGAAAACTGCAGTCATGGTTAGGCCTGCGTGAGTGCTTCCAATTAGAAAAACACTTTTCTTGTTCTGGCAGATGTTCAAACTTTGGGCCAATGTCTAACCTTTGTTAAGGCTGCTTGGCATTGCTCCAGATTCCAAAGAAAGTTCAAAAGGATAAGTGGCCAAAGGAGGGTCCCTTCCTACTGCGAACAAAATATGCACATAGTTGATAGGGGCTCCTGCCAGAAACACTTTCTTAATGGGTATCCAAAAGTCAAGCTGAGTATATCCATATAATTAATGAAATAGCTTTTTAAGCAGACAACATTCCAAAGATAGGCTTTTGGATCTATCAGGATTGAAAATTTAAAAGGAAACAAATAAACCCAAACATAAGATGAATCAAAAACTTCAATGGTCTACATAACTTTCTCTAACCTCATGATGTCCAGAACTGATGGAATTTAGAGCCAGAAGGCTGGTTTATTAAATAAATGTCATTTACAACAAATCAAGGCAGATGGATAAAATCAAGTCTGGCTTTAGTTATTTTTGGCATAATGCTGGCTTTATCATATATGATCATGACTCCTTGGACAAACAACATTCTCTTGCAGTAGCTAGGATACACAAGGTTCAATTATTCTTAGTCTGCCCCCTTCCCTGCCTTCAAGATTGTTTGGACCAAAGCAAGAATAGCCTGATGGGAAATGGGCTAGAAAAGGCCTTTCCTCTGAAAATAGCTCTGGATCAAGTCATAGAAGTGAGCAGGGTTCCGTCTGCAGTCACTCCTGTCTTTTGAAACAGGAATGTTCCCAAAGTCTACATGTTGTTCTTGCCATATGTCCATTATGTTGCTGTTAGGACAGCTGTAAAGAGTGCTTCTTCAATGGATCCTGGGGCTGGGTGATTTATGACCCCAGTGGTATATTGTTTGGATTGTTGTCTCCCAAGGAAAATGATACCTATTTGCTCATTGCTGGCTAGCCAGCTTTAAATTATTATTTTGTCTTTGTAATCTGCCAATAGCACGTAGTCTTACATACTGCTCCTTTAGTGCTTTACAGCATGCTCTGGGCAGTTTACAATGTCATCATATTGCCCCCAACAATCTGGAACCTCATTTTACTGACCTCAGAAGGATGGAAGGCTGTCAGGATCAAACTCCATGCTGTGGGCAGAGTTTGCATTCTGCATTCTGCATAATGCATTCTAACCACTGTACCACCATTATATACATTACTGTATAATAATGACTATTATACATATTAAATAAATAAATATTTTCTATTCTCATCTGATAGTTCTCAGGATGGATGGATGGATAGATAGATAGATAGATAGACAGACAGACAGACAGACAGACAGACAGACAGACAGACAGACAGACAGACAGACAGACAGACAGACAGCAGAGACAGACAGACAGTAGACAGACAGATGGACATACAGACACACTTCCCCAACATGACAATTATTCTCCAGATAAGTTGCAATAGATATTCCCCATATTTTGAACCCATGGGTCCAATGACAATGCAAAGTTCTGAAGCACCTTGGAGGTCCCATACATACAGAATCTTCTCCCCAGTTCAGATTTTATGCAGGAACATAGTAAGATGATAGTGTGGTTAGGAGAGATGATGTTGGGGTTGTCAAATCTACGTGAAATATCAACATTTTATAGTACATTCCCTTAATTTTTGATGCTATATAGTAGTTTTCTTTGTACTGTATATTTTGGTGTGGGTTTTTTTTCAGTTTTGCAATCCTCCTGATTTCTCCATTTCATTGCCACAAGGTCAAGGTCCCACTGAGGTACAGCCAAAATGAAAACAACAACAAAAAAACCTTTGCCCTACATATATCCAATAATTTAACAGATTAAAAACCTTCAGTATGCAATACTATAATCAGATAAAAGCCAGTCCTTTTCTTTTTCAAAATCAGTAAAATTTAGAATAAAATAATTATGGAATTAAAATGCTACTTAAGAATCATGACATAGGCTTAGGAAAGTATAAATGAAACAAATACTTCTAGATTCCAGAATATGGAAGTCCTAAATATGTCCTTATCATATTAACATCAGCAACCCTCCATAAATAACACTGGGGTGGCTTTTCCCACAGTATTGTTGTACCTCACTGAACAAAATGCCATTTTTTATTGTTGACAATGACATTTTAAAATGGACAGTGGGCAAATGATAGGCAGGTAAACTAAAAAATAAAGTACCAATGCTTCTTTCTTTATACTACAATTGTAAAACTCCAGACCTAGGCTTGTAAATGGTATGTATTTTTTAGAATACCGTTGATCTGTACAAAGATTGTAATGCTGTTTACTTCAATTTTAAAATGATGGTCACCATTTATAAAGATAATTTTCTTTCCTATGGAATTATTGTTATACAAGCCAAGGAATAAAATGCCTTGGCACTGAAAAACTGTGAGGGATGTTTTGTATATGTCTTTCAAAAAATCTTTATAGAGTTAAGAGCTACAGTTAAATAGGAGGTCACTGACACTGTTTATAAATATCTTCTGCCCAGTGTTGAAGAGTTCCTTATGTTTTATTATTATTATTAGGAGGCTACTGAAGCAACAAAGAGCTTATACAATGACATACTAAAGCTGAAATTGTTAACTGCTCTCCTCGGATATTAGCTGTTGAGAAAAATTTTGACGGTTTAGGGTAATTTCATAAAGCAGCAACTGGAAGAGCATTGAGAGAACACAATTGGGCATTCAGAAAAACCTTATCTGTAACTTTATGCTTCTTCACAATAGCTCTAAAGTCTTGACATTCCATTATTGGAAAGGAAGCTTTCCAAAGTGACTTTCACTCATAATAAAATATTTGTCTCTTTCTTAAACTCTCCCTCCCTCCCTCCCTCCCTCCCTCCCTCCCTCCCTCTCTCTCTCTCTCTCTCTCTCTCTCTCTCTCACACACACACACACACACACACACACACACACACACACACACCCCTCTAGTGATGGGACAACCTAAGAACCAGAATTAGTTGCTAAGAAAGCAATCCTGGCAGTTCCAGTTTCTTGGCTTTTTCTTCATAAAAGTCGGTAAATGTTTATGCTTTTGTCAAATCTCTCAAATGTAGTCTCTCTCCAGTCTGTGAGGTAATTCAGAAAGTGTCACATATAACTAGTTGAAATCACTTTTCTTTATTTCCTGTGTAGTTTATATTATGAAATATCTGGATACTTACACAACAGTGAGTAGTTTTTCCTATCTTTTCCTTTTCATCTATCAGCAGTGGGTGTGACTGACAAAGGGATAATTAAACAAGATATGACAGCATGTAAATTAAGTGGCAATAATTCATATCATGTGTGATTTTAGCACAACTGAATGCTATCAAATTACTGTCTTGTAGTTCAACCTGTGAAAAATTCTAAACCATCTTTAGAAAATTATAGACAGAGAAATAATGAAAAACATCTAACAGAGGAAAGGAGAGAGTTGTGTTTATGAAGCAAGTCTATAATTGAATTAATATCTTGAGAAAAACCATTTTCTATCTCTTATGCATTCCCTTTGAATCCACACTATGGAAACTTCAGGTAGTCAATATTTGTGAATTCTAACACTGATGTATCAATAAGAATGTAAGCATCATTTGGAGTTTAAAGATAGACATTTTACTATGTAGCCTTTGACTCAAGAAATATATCAAAACTGTATTTCTACACAAGTAATTTATAGCATCAGCTATTGTTGTGGCTGATATAAACTGCATCTTTATTAATGATATGTCATTACACTAATGACTGAAAGAACCTATAAATCAGCAGTGCAGAAACAGTCTGCACTTAAGTATTCATATATTTAGATAAACAATTCCAAAGTAAATTTATACTTCTTATTAGGATGGCACAGAGCTTCTGATTCAAAGGGAAAAATATGAAGGGATGCACACATGGAATAGACTGGGAAACCCTTAAATCAAATGTTTATTTTATTGGAATCCCATTGTAACTGCAGAGGGTAACCATGTAAGCCTGAGAAAAGACATAGATGCTTTAAAGAGCTGTTTCCAAGTTTATACCCTTAAACTATCCTTTGAAGTAGTTTGGGCTGTTTAATAATAACTGTTGAAAGTCATCTAGTCATGGTTCAGTGCAGCATGAAGTTAGTTGTTTCTAGCACTTGGTCAGCCATGTTTGAGCTAAGAAGTTAAGAACAGGCGTGATTAATATTCCATTAGGATACCACCAGGGGTGATCAGGCTGTAGGGCAGACTGAGAAGTTGAAAAACATCTTGAAAAATGCACTGGTAAATTGCTCCCATAAGCATAAGCATATTGGTGGAACATTGGGGCTTATCTTTTATATTATTATTTTTAATGGTTCCCTGACTGAACACTAATAGTCAACCAAAATGAGCAGCAGAAGTAGAATTGAGCTATTTTCTAGGTTTTTAAAGGAGAAATTGAGAATCAGCTGGTTACCTGTATTTGCTTTTGAAACATAAATGTTGGCTTGAAAGACCCCCTGCAGTTGACCCAAATGTGGCTTCAGCAATAGAGAGAGAGAGAGAGGTGGTAGTAGAGAAAGAAGGTTTCCATCTTTGGAAATTTAGCTTCTTCCTGACACATGTGCAAGATTTCAAAGGCCAGCTTGTTCCCAATGCAATCTGAACATTGTGGCCTCCCTCCCATCAGAGTCAGCTGGGCAGCTTTGAGGTTTTTCTTTTCCTTGAACAAAGGAAATTATATGTTTAAAACTTCAGAAGATTAATCCTCTGTAAAACTCTGCAGAGTACCTTAGCAAAGAAGGAGGTAAAGGAAAGAAAATCACATGTTCTAGACTGGCTTTTCTGCTAAAGCCAGCGGTAGGTTTTGAAACTGCTGGATCCTGCTAGATGGGACGGACTTGGTTGGTTTGTTCATTCATTCATTCTGCATTTTTTTTATTCTATTTCAGGTCAACATAATTAGTCTATAATTTTTAAGCAAACCATTTAGATTAAGTCTTATATCCTTTCTCAGATAGAAATAACTCAGGGGATATTTCCTCCCCACCCTCCCCTCTGCCAATTCACATATTTATTTGTTTGTAAGTTTATCACACTTCTAAGCCTGCCCAATTCATCAACCACTCTGGGAAATCTAAAATAATTAAAAACAATGGTATAAAATATTAAGCAGCCTTTCAAAACCCATAAACCTCTCACAGCTCGCAACCCATCTTAGCCTAAACCTGGGGGGGGGCTGTTTTCAGAGCACACTTAAAGGAGAGTTGGGTTGGGGCTGTGTGAATCCATAGGACAATGCTGTTCTAGAAGGCAGGCATTGCAAAAAAGAACACACTCTCTTGAGTACCATCAAATGACATTGCTTAATGTATGCAGTGTACAGCATGCCAACTCTTTCTGCTCTTATGGAATGGACAGAAACAGCAGGAGAGGGATGATCCTCAACTAAGCAGGCTATAGGCTGTGTTCAATTTGTAGATGGCAACTGGCACCTTGAATTGCACTTGGAAGATTACTGGTAACCAGTTCAACCCATACAACAAGGCTATGCTTTGGCATCATCCTTATAACTGCTCACACTACTTGTTTAATGGACCAGCAGAAGTCTCTAAATAGTCATCAAGGGCAGCCCCACATAGAGCACATTGCAGTAGTCCATATATGAAGTGACAAAAATAGTGATCATGAGAAGAAACAGGCACAATTTATACATATGTGTAGAGGGTATAGGGAATGACCTCAAAAGAAAGAAAAAAGAGCCACTACCAAGACCACTTACCAATCAGATAAGAATAGCTTGAGCCCCAGCCAAGAAATTTGTTTGGGTAAATGTCTTAAGCAGGCCCTTTCCTACTGTACACAAAGATAAAGTAAGGGAGGGGGAAACCACATTCCACCACAAGTCATGATATATATGGCATTGGTTTTTTATCCTGGTTACCTGACATCAACCTAATAAGTCAGAAAGGTTTGGTGGCATTGAAGGTTGCTGAAAGATAAAGGATATGCCAGGAAGGATGTACCATCCCTGTCCCTGCTGTGCCAAAGTTTGTCAACAGAGGTAATTGATTCCATCTCAGTGTCATGTTCCAGTCTGAAGCCCAACTGAAAATGTCTAGAAAATTTGTTTTCCTCTGAAGCTTCAATGTGGTCATCCTCGTAAGAGCTTTCCCTATAAAGAGGACATTGGAGACTGGATGAAAGCTATCCAGAACTGTTGGGTTCATGGAAAGAATGCACCAACTTGGAATAGACTAACAAATGTTATCTTCCTGGATCCTTCATCAACCAGGAGGGGCAGTGATTAACAAATGGATGGCAGCCAGCTGAGGACCTTGTCCAATTCCCCAGAAGAGCTGGGGGAAAAAACTTCTTCCCAGAAAAGGAAGCAAATCTAATTTTACTTACTAATATTTATTAATTTAGACAAAAATAATGTTATTTCCGTCTATCTAAAAGTTAGGTTTGGCTAGGGGAGATAGATTCAGTGAATGCAAAGGAAATGACCCACAGTTTGGCAGATGGAGCGGGAAAGATGGGTCTCTATCTTGTCCCAGGAGTGGATCATCTTGGCAACGAAGGGCCAAACATAGCATTTGGGGGTGGGGGTGGTGAGGTTAAATGGAAAGTGCAAAGTGAGTAGAATCCCATCACACATATAGTTTAAAACAGGTTGGGTCTCTTTGTTCTTTTTAATCATGAACTTTATAGTTTAAGGCTTACATTATCATTTTCATCTGTTCTCCATTGTAAAAGGGTAATAAATTGCCATGAGGGGTTAAAAAAGAGCATTTAGGGCCATATTCAACCCTGAATATGTTGCCCATGTCTGCTTGAACACATAGCTAAGCAATTTGATATCGTTCAGATATTTGCTTTATAACTCCCAATTTGTCCTTCTCTGTTCAAGAATTGGAATCAAAACACCTGGGAGTATATTACTCATTCTTGCTTAGGCATGTTTGAAAAAGAGAGAATGAGTTAGAGGAAAGAAAAATGCTTTTGACTTTTGAAATACAGCAGGGTAACTATGTCCACATGGTGAGAGATGGCAGGGTCCAGATACTAATTTGGCAGAGGTCAGTGGATTTCATAATACTGTTCTTGGGAGATATGATATTAATGCATTTTTTAAAAAGAGACATAAATAAGGATTTGAAGCAAGGAAGAACTTTTATGGCAATATAAACTGAGTAGAAGATAACAGAAACATGGTTTCCTTGTAAACCCCAGTCTACAAATGGTCAGAACTACAGATAGATAGATGTTCTATTTTTAGTTCATAAATCTCACGAGTCTTCCCTGTCCTGTTTCTACACTGATCTGTAGTTAAAAATAAATCTGAATTTTAAAGTCTATGAAATATCTATATTTAGATGCATACATTATGCTAAATTTAAAATGTTTAATGTTAAAAAAAGTCTCCTCCTGGTTCAAGTTGACTCCTGATAAGATGATATTTTTTTGACATCCTAATGTAATCTATAGCCAAGGGATTCCATATGGTGTCCAACTGTGGTATTAACCACTCCCAAACCTACTTAGCTTTTAAGCCAAAGTTGGCCAGGGACTGCCATCTGCTAAAACATATATATGTGAGCTTTGATTTAACACTTTTAAATTTTGTACAAGTAACAACTGAAAGTGACATGAGCCACTTGGATCACATACAAAATCAACAAAGAAAGAACAACAGGAAACCTTGATGCATACATTGGCTGTACGTATTACCCTAAAATATTTTTCTTTACTTGGTGCTACTAAATTACAGACAAGGCAGAAAAATTATTCTCCCAACAGCATCTTCTCTCTTTCTTTATGGTATATTCATGTGTTAAAATGTATTCATACATACAGGTTGGATAATTTTCTCATGCTCAACTTTGTTTATTGTCTCTTATTATAATTTTAAGTTTGATTTATTTATCTGCTTGTGTTTTGAAAAATTCTGTATATTTGTCCACTTTTTAAACAGTGCACTTATTTATGTGTTTAGTATAGGTTGAAAGCATGCTCGAATATATACAGTTTTGCAGATGATTTACTTTCTTCTAATGTGTCCTTTTGAACATATTTTTGAGTTGTAAACTTTGTAAAATTCATAAAAAAACATTCTAGACAATGTAGAATACAAGATGTGCAAAAATAATGGCAATCAAATCAATTTTCCATACCATGCATACACAACAATGTGCAATTTACTTTTTTTTATTCAGCAAGTTTGAAAGTGTTTATATCTTATTATGCTATCTTATAATATTATTATATTATATTAATTTTAATATTTATGCTAATAGAAAAATACTTAACATATCACATCAATCAATAAATAACATTTTAACTAGCCTATTTATATTTCCTTTCAGTTATTCCTTATGATCACAACGTACATTGGATTGAGGATCAACACACAAACAGATTTATAGGCAACTGAATTTTTTAAAGACTCTGTACATGCATGTGTTCTTGGGAAAGAAACCTTTGACTCTTTATCTTCTTTTAAAAAATGCATTTTAACAATTAGACTGCATTGATTGTGCCAATGTCTTAGTCACTAGAAAATACATTTGAGGATGAATAGATGTTTATTTAGCCACACTGTAAAAAAGACATAATTGCCATTTCAATGAACTGTAGGATAACAGTGTGAATGCTAATTTACAACAGGTGAATACAGAGACATGTATTTTTATTGTGTATTTTGTGATACTTTAGAGCCACTGTTATAGTTTGCAGCTAAACATATATAGCTTCCACTTGAAATCATTGGGGAAAAATTGATCTGATCTGACAATTAGTGTTATTTTCCATTGCAGAAAAAGGGAGGCATAAATAGCATTTTTATTTCTATGAAATGCTCAAATAAAAGCAATAATAATGTTTCATTAGGCCTATCTATTTGAACTATAAATAGGCTGTTTCAGATGACAGGCTCTGTGACAAGCTAGTGACCTAATTTGTCCTTGTCCCAAGGCTCTTGCGACAAAATGACAGACAGCTAGAATTCTTGTAGATTTATTTTAGCTTTAATCTAACCTTTAATTTAATTGAAGTCTCAGCAGGTGGCAGCTCCTGTGTGACTTGACTGGGCTTGGAAGCTAAGCAAGGTTGACAACAGCAATGTGTTGCCCTGACGCAGGTGTTTGCGTATGCATTGTGTTGTTCCATTCACGAAAGGGGTGGAGCTTGTGTTGTAATGGTGTGCCACTGCTTTCATCATTTGGATGAAAGTGTCATCTGCTTGGCTGAGTCACCTATAAGAATAATAAACCTGTAATGTCCTGGATAACTGTACAAACACCCCTGGAAGAAGGCAACACCTTGCTGTCTGCAACATCTCCATGATCATGTTATCAAAATTCAGATGCTTGGCAACTGACTCACATGATGGTTGCAGTGTCGTAGGATCATGTGACCCCCCCTTTTGTGACCTTCTGACAAGCCAAGTCAAGGGGGAAGCCAGACTCACTTAACAACCATGTTGCTAACTTAACAACTGCAGTGAATCACTTAACAACGGTGGCAAGAAAGGTTGTAAAGTTCACTGAACAAATGTCTCCTTTAGCAACATAAATTTTGGGCTCAGTTGTAGTTGTACAGTAAGGCGAGGACTACCTGTATGGGAATGACCTTGGGAGACAGGAAGAAGAACTGCAGACTAGACAATGATCAGATAAGTGGCAGTTGAATTCGCCAAAGGAATAGAATGTGGCAAATGTCTCCCTAGTTTCTTTGACTGTAGTGATGGGAGGAGGGATGCAAGGACTTGCAAGAGTCTATTAATGTACGTAACTTTCCAGTAAAAATAGAGCTAGTTCTCCTGGATGTGCCTCATGTCTAGACTGCCTTACAAGGCTGACAAAAATTTACTTTTCCTTTCCTTTCCATTTGTTTAAAGCACACCCTGCCCTGGTGGAAAATCGGAAATGTTTAAATCTTATTCTTTTTCATTTCCTGCTGGACTGCAGGCTCTCTCTCCCTCCACAATAAGTTATACTTACTTCTTTAAATGGCATTTTCATGCACTCGCCAGTATTAACTTCTCTAACCTTCATTGAATTTATCAAGATCTATTAGTCTTTTGGTGTTCCTATCAGTGCAGAAACACACGAATCCCAAATGGAGTTTTTGAGAGAAAGAGAAAAAGAGAAAGGGAAGAGAAATAGACAATGAAGCTCATAAATCAAAACAAGAAGATGTTTGGCATAAGAATGCTGTTTAACCAACCTTGTAAAGCTATGAGCCAGGCTTCAAAAGGAAAGGAATCCCACTTGAATAAACAAGATGCTTTCATGGTGGGCAAAGGAAAGAAACATATGTATAGCAGAGATACTAAAAAGGCTACAGGTTATTGAGATATGACCTAGAAAAATTTAGATTAGACATATCTAGAGAAAAAAAGAAGATGTCATTTGATTTCTACTCATTGTGAATCTTCCTTCAAAATGGCCTTCAACTCCCTTGAAACAAGGTCACTCATAGAACTGAAGAAGCTTCTTGGATGAGAAGCAAAATGTCTTTAAGGAAGAACAAAAAAGCCCAGTTGCCTTTTGAACAAGCACTTTTGGGATAGCAGACATAAACCACTTGTCTTATAGCTCCCTAATTTTGTCAACGCTCTTTAGTCCTACCTTGACCTTCCAACTGCTCCTAAGAAATGCTGCCTCAAGCCCCACACCATGGCCAGCCATGCCAATAGCATTGCCTAAATTCCCCTGTTGTGATGAGGTTTCCCAGGATGTGGAAGCTTTCTGCCATTCTGCTATGCTATGCTGCGCTGTGCTATGCTGTGCTGTTCTGAGGGTGACTGAGGCTTTCAGGAGTGGTTGTGGCACTACACTGCAGCACTCTCTAACTTGTGCATTGTTTGTGCTGGGTGTCCCAATGTCTCCTGCACTCCCGTGAGGCACGCAATCCCACACTCCTTAACTGCTTAATAACCCTCAATTCTTGTTTATGAATGGCAGCAGCTCTTCAATCGAATATATGAAACAGGAAAGATATCAAATGATTGGCTAAAATCAACCTTTGTGACAAAATAAATGCAAAGAAGTGTACTGAATACAAAACAATAAGCTTAATGAGTCATGCCCTGAAAATATTCACACAAGAATATACAACAAAATTGAGGAGCATCTAGGTAACACACAATTTGATTTCAGAAACAATCTTGGTACATGAGATGCGCTATTCAGTGTTCAATAGTGTTCACTGTTGTTCAATATCTACTCTGAGTCAATCTTCAATGAGGTACTGGAGAACATCAATGCTGGCATCAAAGAAAACAGTGTTTGGATCAACAATTTAAGATATGCTGATGATACAGTTGTGCTTGCCAATAAGCATGAAGACCTTCAGCTCCTCATCAACAGAATCACAGAAATATCTGAAAAATATGGTTTGAAGCTTAACACCTCAAAAACCAAGATCATGGTCATCAGCAAACAACCCATTAATTTACTACCAATAAATTCAGAAAGAATACCATTAGAAAAAGTTGAAAGGATCACGCGCCTCGGTTCTAATTTACATGAAAGCTGGGACATGACCACTGAAGTAAAGACAAAGATAGAGAAAGCTCGAACAGCATTCTTCAAAATGAAAAACATCTTCTGCAGTCACGACATAAGCCTAAGATTGAAAATCAGGCTTATCAGATGTTATATTTTTTCTATCCTGCTCTATGAAGTAGAGAGTTGGTCTCTGACAGAAGGCCACCTGAAGAGACTAGAAGCATTTGAAATGTGGCTTTACAGGTGGCTGTTATGTATAAACTGAGTTGATAAGATCAGAAATGAGGAGGTGATAAGCCGCCTGGGAAAGCCAAAATAAATCATCAAAACAATTAAAAAATGAAATTTAGAATATTTCGGACATGTGATGCGACACCCAGAAAAATATGGCATACTCCATTTAATCCTCCAGGGAAAGATTGAAGGCAAACGAGGTCCAGGCAGAAGAAGAACACCATGGCTTCA
The DNA here is from genome assembly GCF_001527695.2 of Protobothrops mucrosquamatus. Lineage (NCBI taxonomy): Eukaryota > Metazoa > Chordata > Lepidosauria > Squamata > Viperidae > Protobothrops > Protobothrops mucrosquamatus. The sequence continues at coordinate 298,949 of NW_015386798.1, forward strand.
AAACCTAAGGGACTGGTTTGGACAAAACTCAGCAGCACTTTTTCATGCGGCTGCTGATAAAAACAGGATCGCCAACATGATCACCAACATCCGATAATGGATATGGCATGAGAAGAAGAAGAAGAAGAATGGCAGCAAATAGTGCCATCCTTGATGGTTAAGTGAAGCAATCATGTGATATCTCATTCAATGACTGCTTTACTTAAACAAGTGAGATTCTGGTCCCAATTATGATCATAAATCGAGGACCTTGTGTATGTTTGGTGGCCTAGAATTCTCAGTAAATAGTTTTGTATATTTATGTGTTTATAGATGTGTTAGTCAATGTTACTATTAAACATTTTTAATAACATTGGCTACAACATGATGTCTGATGGGCAGATAACATAAACATCAACATTTCCATTCCAATGGAACAGAGAAGCATACACAATCTATCTTCTCTAATTATATAAAAACTGTTTTTTCCCCCCAAGTTTGGGGCTGTAAGATTTTCCTTTAAGTGTACCTAAATTGCTCCCTGAGATATTCTGCTTCACCATCAGTTTTGTCCAATACTTTATTATTTATACTGCCACACAATAATAAGGAAGGAAAATAATCAGCTTTAGCTCCTGGGGTTTGACTGCAAAATCTTGAGCACGTTTTACTTGGATGTACAGTTAAGGAGCACTGAGACTTACTTATTCAGGACTGGTAACTACTACTGTTGTTCTGAACTGTTTTCTGTGGCTAATTGACCCTGTTGTCAAGGCTGCAGGAATTTCCGGGAGCTATAGGAGAGGAGTTGGTTGACAGATTAAATTGGAGCGAGCAGAAAAGAAAGGTACAAATTTCACCTGACACTTGAAGGGAGGGAAAGGAAGTTCATGTAATTGATACAGGTGCTCTAATGGGTTTCTCTTTAACCTTCCTTCCTTCCTTCCTTCCTTCCTTCCTTCCTTCCTTCCTTCCTTCCTTCTTTCCTTCCTTCCTTCCTTCCTTCTTTCCTTCCTGAGCTCTGAGTCAATTTATGTAAATATGTTTGCAGGCTTTTTGAAAAATAAAGCAAAATGACAATTTATTTCAGAAACAAAATTTTAATTTCTTCCAAATAAGAGCACTATTCTTTGTGAAATTCTTGTTGATGTAATGGAAAATTCTTATACTTCCCTTGACAGATGTGTGGTCTGGGGTACATCAGTCTTCGCTTATTCATGCATGAATCTCTTTTGGGGGTTCCCACACCTCAGTAAGCCAAGGGGTATATATCATTCAGTAGCCCTCCTGGGCTGTTCTTCCCAATTTAGCATTTGTGCAGGCTGCAGAAAAAACAGTAACGTGAAGAACAGAAATAGTTTGTCGTGAGGAGCATATCTGGCACAGTTCTGGTGGACATTTGAATATTTGTTTTCAAGCAGCTTTTGCCAAATATAATGCACCTGTATGCATATATTTCCATAATATCTATATTGTCACATTCATTTTTCAGAATGTACCCATTTTATTATTTCCCCCAAATATGCAAATATTTGTGCATGTTCATGTTGCAAGCTCTAGTGAAAAATTTAAGTATGGATTTAGCCGATACTGGAATTTTAGGTATGCTATAAATTTAGGACACATCATATTAAAATATAATGCATTTTATGCCACTCCCACTGGCTTTTTCTCAATTTCTACCAATCGTATTGCAAAATATATAACTGTTATTAGAATGTGTAGGTGACAAGGTTGCAAATCACTTTTTTTGCTGACTTAGTAAAGAAAAAAATGGCCATTATTTCCCACTAGTTAATAAAATTGCACAATACCTCACTAGATTTTACTATTTTAATGATGTTTTGAACACTTAAGTAATTCATAATAATAATCAGAAGTGCCTAAGATGGGACTGTTAGGGCAATGAAACTTTCTTCCAATAGCTTAATAAAGGTATACTGCCCTGCAAATTCATGAGATTTCCTTTGTGGGTTGCTATCCAACCATCCTCTGTTTGACTTTTTTTTTTAAATCAGCTAATGTCAGCTAGGCATTACCATGAAGTTGGGCAGTGGAGTAGAATTTGAGAACCAAGTTAAACATTTCAGACCTGTTGCAATCATGGGCTGCCAACACCAAAACTGAACAGAATAGAATAACATAGTTGAAAGGGATCTTGGAGGTCTTCTAGTCCAACCCCCTGCTCAAGCAAGAGGCCCTATACCAGGGGTGTCAAACTGCCAGCCTGTGGCTAGATGCGTCATGCCGAAACCACGCCCACCCCATTCCAGCAATGGAAAAAAAGTTGCAATATGTCGCGACACATCACGTGACATTGCAAGTTTGACACCCCTGCCCTATACCATTCCTGACAAGTGGTTATCCAGTGTTTTATAAAAAGCCTCCAGTGACTTCTGAAGCTGTTGTTGACTTCTGAACCAAGCTGTTCCACTGGTTAATTGTTCTCACTGTCAGGTAATTTCCCCTTAGTTCTAGATTGCTTCTCTCCTTGATTAGTTTCCATCTATTGTTTGTGTCTTGCCTTCTGGTGCTTTGGAAAATAAGTTGACCCCTCTCTTCTTTGTGGCAGCCCCTGCTGCTGCCATGTCACCTCTATTCCTTCTTTTCACTAGATTAGACATATCCAATTCCTGCAACCGTTCTTCATATATTTTAGTATCCAGTCTTTTGTTGCTCTTTTCTGCACTCTTTCCAGAGTCTCAACATCTTTTTTTATAATAAAGGTTGACCAAAACTGGATGCAGTATTCTATGTGTGGCCTTACTAACTACCTTACTGCTTACTAAATTACTAATTGGGACAGAGACAGAACAACCATTGATTCTTTAACTTGCTTGAGGATTAGGACCTTAATGCACAATGTCAGTCCACATTTTGGAATTTATTTAGTTGCATAAAACTAAGGTTTCATTCACAATTTTAAAGAAGACTCCTGTATGTAGTTGAAACAAAAAAGAGGGGTAAAAAAAAGTCAACAATTATCCTCTTATACATATATATTTACCTCTTGTTGAAGGCCTTGCTTCTGATTTAAGATATGTGGTGAGGAATTTTTAAATTATATATTTTAGTTCCATTATACTAAAGCTTGATAAAAATCATACAAATAGCTATCATCCCAATGAATCCATCCCTGCTTATTTCAGAGTAAACACGGACTGCCTTGGACTGCAGGTCTGCTAATATTCAGAAAGGTAAAGATTATATTGTTCTTCATAATGTGAGATTGTGTTATACTTTATTTGGGTCAATGCCTTGAGACAATGTAATAAAATTGTTTAATTCCACACCACAGGGAATTGCTTTGAGTGTTAATCACTTCTTCATTGGCTATGATATTTTTTGCTCTGGATAGAGAAAATAGCTAAATGTATCCTGCAGTGTAAAGACAGGCTCAATTTTATTGTGGTTCTTGTTATTACCACCCTATAATATCATGCTAAAACTTTCAATCCTCTCCACAGCTTAGCTACTGGCATGCTGGGAGGGAAGCGGCACAAACTGCTCTAAGATATAAGAGGTTTTGCCAAACAATCAGGGAATCCCCACTGGAACCATATATCACACATATATTTGCAGAGTTGGTTGCAAGCTTGCATTTTCCTTGTCTACCTAATGTGAAATACCTATAGTTAGCCAGATGAGGATGCCACCTTATTGAATAAGGTGTAATAATTATTCATCTTTGGAATGGAATAATATACCCCAAACATCAATTGAGTTGTGGAGTGTGGTGGGAGTTATATGAGGAGAGCAGATATAACTGTCCTATTTATTCTAGTTTTTCAGGCTTGCATACAGTAGCTTTGGGAATTCAACTCTTTATCTTTAGAAATATTATAGACTTCTTTCTTGCTGTATTATTTCACCTATTTTAACCACATTATTACTGTTATTTTCCCAGTCAGATATGCATATTTGTCATCTTTCCTTTATTTTTTTTAATCCAAACCATGTAGGCTGCAGTCTTCTACCAATTTGCCCTCCATTATAGATGAAGATTGTTTTATGACATGTTGTCAGTGACAATCTTCTTCAAAGAACTTTCTTCAACTTCAGCCGTCTCTGTAAGTGTGGGATCAGTTCCCAGAATCTCCTGGCAATCATGGCTATCACTCATAATTCTTGGAGATGGTCCACAAATCCAGGCATGATAGAGATTATCTGTTTGAAAGGATACCCAATCCTTGTTGGGTTTAAATGAAATATTTTTTCAAGGAGAGAATAAGATGAGCCTTGAAATTGTTGATCACTACTTAGGATCTGGATAGTAGACTGAGCAGGCACATAGGCCAGCTAATCATGGTGAAGGTTTGGATTTTGATATACCTTTCAATAACTTTGTGCCTGATCTGTATCCCTAAAAATATGTATGTATATACAGATAGATGTTCCCAAAATGTATATTAAAGGTATACATCTTTTGTCCTTAAAAGTGACTTTGGCAAGTATTTGACTGCACACTAAAAAAAAATCAACAGTGATTAAATTGCCCATATAACAGCTAGAAATGATCACAACATTTAGAAAAGGGGAGACTTAATAATTACTTCATCCAGAAGGGTTTATAAGTTGAGTTTGGCCTAAGCCTTTCCATTTACTTTGAGTTGCAAGGAATACCCAGGTGCAGCACTTTCTATTTAAAAGGAAAAAGCTTTTATTTTCTTGCCTTTGTGAAGAGTGAGAGGATCTTAGCAGTAGGAAAGACTTAGATATGCCTGTCTAAGAATTTAGAGTGATAAGGAGAACTAAAAATAGTATGGAGAATTGTTTCCTTCCAGGATTATGAAATGTATATATCTTTCCTTTCTTTCATTAAAGCTCAGGACGTTTATCAGGCAGGCCTGTCAAGTAAAGTCACTGTATTTCTGGCTACTCTGATCCTTCTTCCCAATTCTGATTTTCTATGGCAGAGCCCATGCACAAAATACTCAGAGAGAGAGAGAGAGAGAGAGAGAGAGAGAGAGAGAGAGAGAGAGAGAGAGAGAGAGAGAGAGAGAGAGAGAGAGAGAGAGAGAGAGAGAGAGAGGGAGGGGGGGGGGGGGGGGGGGGGGGGGGGGGGAGGGGGAGAGGGAGAGGGAGAGGGAGAGAGGGAGAGAGAACACAATGAATGTAGTTATTCTCAAACTCTAGAAGGTTTTGAGTAAATTAAATATCATTAAGACATGCACAATGATCAGAGCGAATGTGTAGCTGGCTGGATTTGGGCAACTTACAAAAATACATATTCTAAATGCCCAAACCATTTAAAATTCTAAAACAACATTAAAAATGAATGCTAAGATTTTTAGAGTTGTAAAAAGGATGAACAAAGAAAAGAGGTGGGTTTTAAATTCCTACAGAAAGGCCAAATCTCAGATTCAATAATAGTTTGTTCCATAATGTAAGATATGTCCTACAAAAAGAAGCAGTGGATTGTGTATATTACATACATTTATCCATAGCAGGGGTGTCAAACTTCTGGCTCGTGAGCCGGATGCATCATGCCAAAACTGCGCCCATCCCATTGCCGGCAATGGGGGAAAAGTCGTGATATGTCGTGACACATCACATGACGTTGTAAGTTTGACACCCCTGATCCATAGTATCATATGCAGGTGATGTCACTAAAGATGTTTATTGGTTCAGTATGGTGAAGAGCCTGATACCCAACTGTGTCAAGAGTTACACAATCAGAGCTCCTCATAGGAAATGGAATAATCTCCAAGCATAGATGATCAATATCACTCTTTCCAGACTGCTACATCTCCAATAGAAGAGAATGTATGTATTGTTGAGCTATGGAGTCCTCAGTGCTCCCTGAGTTTGCTTGTAGACATTTCATTACCCAACAAGGTAATGTCATCAGTGCGAGTGATTGTGGGGTATACTGCCTATAACTCCATCGGCCATAGGCAGCATGGGCAATGATAACTGATGGTACGGGTTACAGTTCAACCACTGTAGCATATCTGGATGGAGACAAATTCTTTCAATGCCCAACTGTTTTGTTTTTTTTAATAAAATACACGTAGTGTTGTTGTTGTTGTTGTTTTTCTTTCTGAGGATCCCTATCCCTAAATTCTCTGTGGACAATCTTTAGTTTAGATGGGTATGAAAGTATAGGAAAAATAACAATAATAAAACAAAGTTCAAATTTAAAAAAAATTCTGGTTAAGAGAATTGCTGCTGAAGATTTTAAAAAGGATAGTGTCTTCTAGTGCATGAAAGGGTCTGTCTATGAAGGGGTTGCTATAACTCAAGTATCTTAGGGACCAAAATGATAGGTTGTTTTTTTTTCATGCTGTCTAGATTAAAACTTTATTTCTTTATTTCTTTAATAATAAACACTGAGAACATTTTGCTATTGCTTTTTGCCAATGAGTCAGCTGAGAGCAAGACAATGTTTTACCACAAAGTTTGTCGACTAAATAACCTAATCAAAATATTATTAAACAATTATACTGCCGTAGGCTGTTTAATGAAGTGTTTTCAGTGTGGTTGGAACATTAATAGCAAGAGTATTAAGCTGCTTTGCGCTCTGTGTATCAAACAACCCCAAGTATTGAGAACCAATTCAGTGCCAAAGAAAATCTGGAGCATTGTTATGAAATAATGTACTACATTAACCAGAATCGTTCTCTCCAGGCCTGTTGGCCAGTGAAATCAAGAAGAGAAATGTTTAAAACTCCCATCAAAATAAATTGCATGAAAACTGGGAAACATTTCATACATTCTATATGGATTTGTTACTGAGCAGTATATATTGATATAAAACCTCAAGCCATTTGATAATCTTATATTAAGCTGTACAATCTCTTGCTGGATTTGGGCTACTTTCTCTGAATAGAATAGAATAGAATAGAATAGAATAGAATAGAATAGAATAGAATAGAATAGAATAACAATAGGATTGGAAGGGACTTTGGAGATCTTCTAAGTCCATGACAGGAGATCCGAAACCATTCCAAACAAATGGCTGTGTGTAGTCTCTTCTTGAAAATCATCAATCAATCAATCAATCAATCAGATCATACAGAAGATTCCAAGCACAGGTAGTCCTTGACAAACAACCGCAACTGAGCCCAAAATTTCTGTTGCCATGTAAGACATTCTTCTGTGAATTTTGTCCCATTTTACGACCTTTCTTGCCACAGTTGTTAAGTGAATCACTGTTGTTAAGTGAATCTGGCTTCTCCATTGACTTTGCTTGTCAAAAGGTGGTCACATGACTCTGGGACACTGCAACCATCATAAATGTGAAGTAATTGCCAAGCGTCTGAATTTGGATCACGTGACCAGGAGGATGCTGCAGAGGTCATAACTGTGAAAAGCGCTCATAAGCCACTTTTTTCTGTGCTGTTGCAACTTTGAACGGTCCCTGAACGAACAGTTGTAAGTCGAGGACTGACTGTACGTGTTTTGCTCCTGATATGTCACATGTTCTGAGGCCTAAGGTTAAGGCGGTTGTGGAGGCCCTGCAATTTTTCCCCCCCTGGGTATGATTTTCTCTACGCTCTCATATTTCTTGTAAATTATGTAACCTTTTAAATATTGTAAGCCACCCAAAGTCTTTTTTTAGAGTCAGGCAGCCTCAAAATCCAATAAATAAATAAAACAAATCCAATAAATAAAGAAATACAATACATAAATATTTTAAAGTATACATTTCATTTTATTATTTTGCTTTATTTATTATAGGCTTAACACTGCTTTTCTCCAGAAACCTATATGATTGTACCCGTATTTTGTCCTTACAGGGAATAGCTCAGCCAGTTGATGATCAAAAGGATGAGACCAACCAACAGTGCTGTCTTGATTCATTTTTTTAATTAAATATTTAAATCCTGCCCATGCTCCTGATTGAAAAATATTCAAGGCACATATTTTCAACTGTATTCTGGAAAAAAGGTATAAAATTCAATATATAAAATCCTAGTTAAAGTCAAAGGAGCTGAATTAGTGAACCAGAATCTTTTAAAACTGGGTTCTGAAAATTAATAAAGTCGTTAAATTAATATTTCAAGAAAAAAAAACCCATTACCTGAAATATAGGGAATGATCTATTTTGGTTCATCTAAATTCTAGTTGAAAAAAAGTAAGCACAATAGAACCTTTACAAATTGGCAGGTCCTTCTAATAAAGGCAGCTAAAATGTTACAATAACTATTTCACTTCAAATATTTGAAGAAAAAAAAACACCTCCTGGGCGCAAGTGGAAAACTGCACCTAGAAAGACAGAAAAAAAAATTACCCTGAATCTGTTATGTGTCCACACTGTCCTTAAATGAGAATTGCAACATAAATCTGTAGTTATGTGAGCCCTTAGTCTTATACAGCGGCAAAAATTCAGTGAAAAATCTTTCTTTCTTTCTTTCTTTCTTTCTTTCTTTCTTTCTTTCTTTCTTTCTTTCTTTCTTTCTTTCTTTCTTTCTTTCTTTCTTTCTTTCCTTCCTTCCTTCCTTCCTTCCTTCCTTCCTTCCTTCCTTCCTTTCTTTCTTTCTTTCTTTCTCTTTCTCCCTCTCCCTCTCCCTCTCCCTCCCTTTCTTTCCCTTCCTCACTTCCTCTCTTCCCTCTTAATCAGAGGACAAAACTATTGCAAAGATGAAATATAGTCATAGCCTCCTATAATGGCAATTGCTTTTGCTGTATCTGCACAGGCTTTGCATCCAGCAGATTCCAGATCCAACATCTGTCCAAAATCCTGGACATAATTTATAATTTGCATAGGTAATCGTGATGAAATAAGCCAATATGGGGACTCAGTTTCTCTGTTTACTACTTCAAAAAATGAAAGGCATGGTGAACTTGATACAAAAATGAACAACATCATCTAATTCCTGACTGAATGCTGAGAAACCTGCGTGCATAATACGATTTGTCCATAGATTTTGTTTACAGGTTCAGCAAAACATGCAGGGAACTGGATGAAGAAGAAGCCAGGGTAATGACAAACATAACTACAGGGACAATATTTTTCAAAAAAGTCAATTTTTCCTTGGGACCACAACAATTTGGCTATTCTGGGAGTGGTAAGGCATATTGGGGGAAGTCAGTCAGCCTAGAGGAAGAATGCAATATATTTTACACAGATCTAGGTATTACTTTGTTTCTATATATCCCACATTTATGGATGTGGATGTTAAAGCTTTATTTTAAAAATGTTCATTTCTTTGGAGTTCTTGGTATTTGTGTTGTCTGTTTCTTGAAATGAACCATGAGAAATGTACAGCTGTTTTCTGAAAGGTGTGAGACACTGCAGAAATATTTCCTCATTTCTCTTTCTGCTTAGACGCAGGGGTCCTCAACCTTGGCAACTTTAAGACTTGTGGACTTCAACTCCCAAAATTCCTCAGCCAGCAAAGCTAGCTGAGGAATTCTGGGAGTTGAAATCCACAAGTCTTAAAGTTGCCAAGGTTGAGGACCCCTGGCTTAGAGTCTTACTGAATTGCATGCTCAGAAGTAAGTGCCATTGATTCAGTGAAATGTGCACCTTGCTAGCATCACAGAAGAGCATTATACATGACTGGAAAGTAGTCATCTTTACTAGGTTTGGTTTTACTTCATTTTAACTGAATGAAATCAAATTTAGTTTCTGTCCCGGCTCTGCTCTCTATTTATTGTACTGTGACACCTGTCATAACTTGATACAAGTGTGTGACTTCAAAAAAAGTTGTGCGCCTTGTTACGACTTGATGCAGACACAGCAATACGTCACTTGCTTCTGTCCAATCTAAGCAAATTTCTACTGATTGTATTAATTAAATTATAGTTTATGGCTAGAATAACCCTTGTATTTTTCTAAATGATTGGCGAACATATTTCCTTCACCCCGTTATTATGTGTGTTGGAGAATTGGACAGCTTGTTGCATGACTGTCAACTGTATGGAAGCAAGTCTCTAAATTCCATAGGAAGTCCTGATGCACAGGGCAAGTTCCTCACTTTGGACTTCCTTCTCAATTCAATGAATGGAAAGTAGAAAGGGATGTAGATGTGAAGAAAACTATGATGGCCTGCTGCTTTTTAATTAGATCAAGGGTCTTCAAACTTGGCCCTTTTATGACTTGTGGACTTCAACTCCCAGAATTCCTCAGCCAGGCATGCTGGCTGAGGAATTCTGAGAGTTGAAGTCCATAAGTCATAAAAGGGCCAAGTTTGAAGATCCCTGAATTAGATAAATGCTTGACCAGAATTATGAAGGATCCAACCCTAATAGGGAAAACAATGGATATCAAGGATGGCTTTATAAAAAGTCTGGAGTGTGAACAAATTTAACAGTGTGATACAATGAAAAACCAGTCATACACACATAGCTATTCATTAATGGGTGATATAATACCTATATTTTATATCCCAAAGTATTAAACCTGTCGATATCTTTATCTACAGAACTAAATACTTGTTAGAAATAGGAAAACTAACCCAAAGGAAAACCTGATTTGAAAGGAGTTAAGTAACTTTGCTTGCTTTATATTTAAGCATATTTATGGCATTGAAACTAAACTATCATGGTGTTATGTCCTGGGCCTGCTGAATTGCTCAGCAGGCTCAGGAAGGCTGCAGAGAGTCCCAGGCAGACTACGTGGTTGCCCAGGACCAGACAGGCTGTCGCCAGCCTTGCGCGCATGCGCAAGGCGCGAAACCAGCCTTGCATTGATTGGTTGACGCTGTCCTTGCAAGGAGACTATAAAAGGCCTGCACGCCATTTTGTTCTGTTCTGTTGCTGACTTGCAATAAAGAAGACTTGCTTTTGTGTTACTCGCTTCGTCTAAATGCCTTGGACTCGCGAACAGAACACACGGCTTTTTCAATTTTTTTATGTTACTGGCTTCTCATTACTTACATAATAGGGGAATGCAGTTTACCTTTCTATGTATTGGAAACAGCTGCATTAGTTGTGTTTTGTTCAACTTATTATTTTTTTCAATAAGCAAATTTCACAGTTTTCTTCATTAACTGGAATGGTTCCTTTACACACATATACACACACAGAGAGACAGGAATTGGAGAAAATTTACTGACTTGCCCACCATTCTGTGCTATTAACAAATACTATCTGTAATCATAGTCAAGTGATCTCCAATTGTTCTACCTTCATAATAAGAGAAAGAATATTCTCTCGTTACAACGTGTGATGATCTTTAATATATTAAAAACCACACTGATTCTCAGTGGGAAGTCACATACAAAGAGCTTAAGATGCTGATGATTATAATGAAAATACTTTGCCTGATTAATTATATTTTTCACTTCCTGTGTTGCACTGCAAGAGTGAAGAATTGACAGGCAGGGCCCTAGAGGATGCAAATCAGTGCAATTAAAAGAGAGAGTTTTAAAATTATTTCCTGAAAGATATTATTTCCTAAAAAAAATGTTATTTCCTAAAAAAAAATATGCTTTTCAGATGCAAGCATCACCAGCTTGGAAACAAAACGTTATGATGTAACCTGGACTTTATACCAAGAGAGAGAAAGATCCTTGTGATCTGGCTTTACTACATGATTATAGCATTCTCACATAACTTATATGATGGAAATCTAACAGGTCTGTCATCAGAACACCATCTAATTCCTTGTTTAAATGATCCTTAAAATTACCTAGAGTGGGGCTGACTAAGCACCTCCAGGGCATCCAAAGGAACCTTAAATTGGTCTACTGAAATACAAGAGTAAAAGCATTCTTGGATAGCAGGTTCCTCCCCCTCCCCCCAACCTAGAGGGAGAGAGGAAGGAAGGAGGAGAAAGATTTGCTCTATAACCCACCTTAAACCTCACTACCCCTCTGCTAAGAGGACTTGCTGAGGGTCCCTTGTACAGGGACCTTGGAGACAAAAAAATCTTGTGATAGCCCACTTCTATGGTTATGATCAAGGAGAGAAGCAACGTAGAACTAAGGAGAAACTTCCTGACAGTTAGAACAATTAACCAGTGGAACAACCTGCCTCCAGAAGCGGTGAATGCTCCAACACTGGAAGTTTTTAAGAAGAAACTAGACAGCTATTTGTCTGAAATGGTATAGGGTTTCCTGCCTGAGCAGGGGGTTGGACTAGATAACCTCCAAGGTCCCTTCCAACTTTATCATCATCATCATCATCATCATCATCATCATCATCATCATCATCATCATTATTATTATTATTATTATTATTATTATTATTATTATTATTATTATTATTATTATTATTATTATTATTATTATTATTATTATTATTATTATTATTATTATTATTAAACAGTGTACTCCTGGTTATTTGGTTTTCCTTCACCTAACTGGATTTTGGAAGGGCTGTGAAGACTTGATTCTTTAGCAAAGCATTTGGGGATTTTGTCTAGCCTCATTGGGGGAGGGGGCACTGTCATGCTATGTTTCACATGACTGATGTTTTTAACCATGAGTTTTGGCACTCTGTAAGCTGCCAAAAGCCTATGGGAATTTAGCAGCACAAAAATCTCTGCAAAGGAATAAATGGCCCCCAAGCCTTCCATTTCTCAGAGGAAGGGAAGGGAAACAAAAAGAGTATTCCTTTTCTTTTTTTTCCCCTGCCATCAACAGGAAAATTACTGCCACTATTTCCAATTTTAAATGTCATTTTCTTCCAGCATCAACAGCATCTGTTTCCCATGATGCAATGGTTTTCTAATAACAGAAAGGTTGCCCTTGGGGTAGGGGTTACTATGTGATAATTAGCTAGTGCTCTGAAGTCTGAGGGACATGGCTTGGCAAAACAAACACCTCCGAGACATCCAGTTGTGTCTGTGGACACTTCCTCCTCTATTTATGCCTCATTGTCTCACCGTAGCATCATCCTTCTTGCGTAGCCACTGATGGATGCTTTTATATCTAGCATCTTCTATTTTTATCTGTTCTCCAATGTACGAAGTGCCATAGCAACATTTGTGCCATAGGAGGTTTATTAGTTGCAGATGTTTCCATTCAACTTTTGCTTTCTTTGTCTTACTCCACTTCTTCTGAGACGCTCTCTCAAGGGGCAAAGGTTTACAGTATTTCTTGATTTTTGCTCCCTTGAGGAGGGAAAGGCAGAGATAGACACATTCGACTTTCAGATTAGCATTGCATAGTACTGGAATACTAGACATCTCTGCTGCACTTGAGGCCTGCAGCATAATCAAAAAACAGATCTGCGAACATCATTATCTCCGTTACTCCCCTTTTTTATTGGTATTACTATTATGATGGTAGTGATTATTATTCTGTTGCTTTGTCTGCACGCGAGACAAATTCTTTGTGTATTGAATCACACTTGGCCAAATAAAGTTCAATTCAATTCAATATTGTAATCAATTCCAACAAAAATGGGTTTGACTGAAGCTGTGTGGCACCTCCTAGCTGATATGCAATAAAGTAGATTTTTTTTAGAAGTTTAAGTCACAATTTTAATATTTTTTGAAAAAAAAAATGTACAAAAGCCCTGTTAAGCTATGGTGGCAATTTTCTTTTTCTTTTTTTTTTAAAAAAGGCTGGTAGCACCTAGTCCAGCTACCAAATTTTACTAAAAGGCATAACAATGCAGGTAGTCCTCGAATTACCACCTTTCACTTAATGACTATTTAAAGTTACAATAGCACCGAAAAAAGGAACTTATGACTGTTTTTCACACTTATGACCATTGCAGCATCCCCATGGTCAAGTGATCAAAATTTGGACACTTGGAAACTGACTTATATTTATAACAGTTGCACTGACCCAGGGTCATATAATCCCCTTTTGCAACCTTCTGACAAGCAAAGTCAATGGAGAAAGCAGATTCACTTAACATCCATCTTACTAACAACTACAGGGATTCATTGTGACAAGAAAGGTCATAAAATGGGGCAAAACTCACGTAACAACTGTCTCACTTAGCAATAGAAATTTTGGGCTCAATTGTGTAAGCAGAGGACTACTTGTGTGTAATACATCATAACATTCTGATTTCTTGAAACAAATGTGTCTTTTATTCCTTCTTCTAAACAGCAACACAACAGTCAAATATAAAGGAATTAACATAAGCGTTTTGTGGAGAGATGGTTTTCTATGGAAGCTTTCATTATTTAATTTGCTTCCAATCTTTGTACATTAATTGGCATCAGCTTTTCATCAGAATGAAAACTGTGGGGGAAGACAAGATAAAAATAAAGATACAAATATTTTATTGTTTGGTAAAATCTGAGTTTAAACTTTTCCATAAATCTGCACGAAAAAGATTTGGTTCATTTTAGCATAGGAAACCGCTTTGACCATAAATTATATAATAATAATAATAATAATAATAATAATAATAATAATAATAATAATAATAATAATAATAATAATAATAATAATAATAATACCAAATTATTTATTTGAATGGATTTATGTATTGAAGCCAATTACATATTCATGGAATTTTATTTATTGCTTTCTACATTTCTTAAAACTTAAAGTGTTCTTTTAAAATTGATGATGAAAAAGGAATTGGCAAATGTCAGGAAGTGTGTATACGTCAAAAGACCAGGAATGTCAAACTATTTTCTGTATTAATTCTGAGGAGAAAATATCATTCATTCAGGGTTAGCAAATATGCTTACATTATGAAAAGCTTTTCTTACAGTAGATACAACAAATGAAATCTGGATAGAATGACCTAAGGGAATTTCAGGTGTCTAAGTTTTGAGTGTGTGGTTATCTAAGTTAACCATCAATCTTTTTTTTGTATTGGGAAGAGGTGATACATAAAGGAAAGCTATGTCAGAATTATGTCACTAGAATGGCAAAGTTCAAAATTTCACTTTCCTCTTTCGGGGCACTATTTTTAATGTGTGTTATAAAGTAATATTCAGGCACTAGCTGAAACTCACTGGGATTATTTGATTGATTGATTTTCTATTGAAAATTATACCACCACATTTGGTGCTATATGGTCAGCTTACAGTCAAATTTCAGAAAGACATTTTTGGTCAAGAAACTCATAGTCTTCTATGCTGGGTATCCAGGATCAATAAAATGAAGCACTGCTTTATGCTCTGCAAAGTTAAACTGTAGAATCTGCTGCCAGAAAATATGGTGAATGACAACAGTTAAGGTTCCAAGAGGGGACTGGATAAAATTGTGGACCTGCTAGTTTACACTCTCTTTACTACCTTAAAAACCACAGGCAGCAATCCTTCAGTAACAGTAGAGAAGTATGCTATGGCTCTCCTGTCCATACTTGTCAGTTTCCTGAATGTATTCAACTGGCCAATGAGGACCTAAAATGCTGATTTAGAGGAACCATTGCTGGTTCCTCCAGCCAACCACTGATCCAGCAGAGCTTTTTTATGTTCTTAAACATAATTGTTTAGAAAACAATTTTGGAAGCCCTGTCAATATCAGTGACTCCGATTTTAACCCTTACTCCAATTTCAATAGGAAATAAATAGTATTCATAATTTTATTTTTCTGTAAAAAAATGTCTCATAAATGGTTTCCTTTAGAATGCATTGTGTCTTTAATTGCCAACACTGTCAATAACATCTCAATATGTGACAAATTAAATATGTATTATATGACTAGAGATCAGTAAGAACTGATTGTGAAAAATGACGAAGTTTAACTGTGTTTGCTCTAACTCATTAGTCAGTAAATCAGTTATTATTATATTATTTTTTGGAGCGGGAAATGAATATCCCTAAGCAGCTGTCTTCTTTTGTGCATAGGTATGTAAGTCTTAGATATATTACCCTTCTCATGTACAATTTAAAATTTTGAATTACCTAAGGAACTATATTTGACTTTGATTAACAAAAAAGGAAGACTTTTTGATGCTGGCCTTTTGTTTTATATTTGATTGATGATTAGTGTGACATTTTCCCTTATTGTTCTTGACCATCCTCATTGCTCATATGCCTCCAGAATGTTTTAATTATTTCTTCTTTGCCTTTTCTCCTGGAGAAAAGAAAGGAAATAGTAGTCCAGAGGACACAGCCTAGCTCATCTGGAAGATTACAATAAACGCAAATACATATATGTAGCCATCAAAAGCCATTACTGGAAGAAAGATCAAGTGCTGACCTCTACCATGTAAGAGAAAGGAATAATGGTACAAAGAGAAGGTAATGGTAAAAGAAATCAAGGATTTAATGAACCATTTAGTAACAGAAGTCAAGCTAAAGTCTCAAGGGCTTCCCACCATTTGTTCTAAATAAGAACAATATATTTTATGCTATGCCTCCAAAGTCTAAGTAGCTCTCTGTTTTGCATGTGCCGTGCTTATTAATCAGTATATTTCTTTTCATCCTCCCACCACCACCAAAAGCAAAGCACAAGAGCAATAGCTCATCTTCTATTTATGATTATTCTAGAAAGACACTCAGCTGGCATCTAAATTGTGTAACACTCCTACAAGGAGCACCGTGGCTCACATAATTAGGATTCTGTGTTGACAATTTGCAAGCCCATGTTTGAAGTCTGAGTGCTGCTATGTAATGGGGTAAGCCCGTGTCTTTTGCTCCAGCTCCTACAGACCTAGCAGTTTGAAAGCATGGAACTATCCAAGTATTATAAATATGTACCACTTTGGTGGGCTCATTAATGGGGACATGAAAGGCATCCCCCTTTGGGCATCCCTTGGTCAATGGTAATGTCCCTAGCTGATCCTTTCAGTGTAGAAGCAGTTTGATGTTTCCAACATGGTAGTATAGTATAGTATAACACTCCCCTGGAGGGAGATCAAATCTATAGTTTGGAAATATTACTGGACCAGTCTTTTACCTGATATTCAGATGAGTACTGCAGCATTTGTCCACCTTCTGATGTGGCTTCCATTTATCAAGAAGGCATATCTGTCTACGTTCAAACATGCTTTAATGACATCAAAGTAGTGTAGATCACTGTTAAGATTCTAAGGCTACTTAGGAATGCTTTTTCAATATGCTTTGTTTTAAAATTTTATGTAAGTTTCCCTTCAAGTTTTTCCACCATGGCATACATACAAGAAATTTAAATCGTGAGATAATGTTGGAATAATAATTAAAACATGCAATAAACTCTGCAAACTTTTGCATAAATAAAAGCTTAAGCAGTTAAAAAATTCTGCACATTTAAAATTAACATATTCCATATACTGAAAGGCTTGTGAAAATAAAAAATTTTTGCCTAGAGCCAAAAAGTTGGTAACTTCAGAATGAGATATATTTAAGTGGGAAGGGCATTCTTGAACTGGATGCTACTACTGAGGACAAAATATCTCCCCATGTAGCCAGTGTGAGACCTGGACTTTTAAAAGTGTACTTATGAAAAGAAACATTTTTTCAGTACTGTGATTCCCAAGCTATGAATGGATTTATATCCCCCTTGAAAAGAAACAGGAAATGAACTTGAGGCCAGTGGGGATAATATAAAACTAATGTTACATATTCATAACATAGAATTCTAGTCAGTGCTATTGTTGAAGTATTTTCTGCTAACTGACCTTAGGTCCATCTTCAAAAGTAACTGCACCCATAAGACATTGTGGTTATGCATTATATAGTGAGGCTAATGCTATCAAGTAGGACTATGGGTAGTATACCCATGGAGGACAATTATGTCTTATATGAGGGAGGTTGCTGTAGCTATAAACCCAAGCAAGATACTTGTTTCTAAGCAGATAGAACACAGATAAACCATCCATTATGGCTGTTTTCTCTGGATTGAGTTTTAATTTCTTAACCCATGTCCAGTCCATTCCCACAACCACATAGTGACTAAGGATTTTCACTATCAAACCAGGATCTAACAAAAAAAAAATTCTGCTAGAGTTTGAATAAAGCTCACACAGTACTTTCATGCAGATGTTAATATTTCAATATCGACCTCTGAAGATGTTGATCCACGAATGAGCAGAATCACCACATATATCTATATCTATTTCAAACAAACTCTCTAGCAAAATACCTGATCATTTTTTTAATTACCTGATGCTATACATAAACTCAAAATTTAGATTTCATTCTGTTACCAGATATCTTTCTCTCATTTTTTTAACCCCAACAACGTAAATCTAGCAATCTTATGCAGTTGAGGGGCACAACATAATTTTAGCTTAAATAGCAGAAATGACATGCAGATTCCAGGATGGGTGTCAATGGGGGCAAGGCTTATCCTTCTCAGTATGACATGAGAGGTTTTGTGGCCAAGAGTAAACTGATTATATAGTATATATAGAGAACCCAGCTGAGACTCTGTCTCTTATACTCCTGAAGAAACAATACAAACATCTATTACAAAAAAAGCAAAGAGAATTCACTAGGGCATCCTGGCAAAAATTGATAGCAGCATTTCAACCCAGAAATCCCATTGTAGTATAGCATTGATAGCTTCCCATCCAATTGACAGGCCCCTGTCACTTTCCCACTTCTTATTGGCATCTGTGTGGGAGGATCATGTTAGAGCATTATACATCTGCAGAAGAAGAATCTCCTAAATTTGACTTAAATCTTAATGCTACCCTATTCCCTAACTGGGCCTCAATTTTAAGTGCTGAAATAAAGATGTTTATCAATCAGCTGACACAATGCTCCAGACAATGATTTTATTGTTATTTTTAGGTGCCCTGCTAGAACCTTTTACTTCCTTTATTCTTGAAATGGTCAAGTCTAAATTCCTAAAGGCTATATTCCATTTAGCCACTTGCATTCCAAATGTAGCATTAAGAAAGTAGGCAGGGCTGTGAAAAGTCAAAACAGATATGTGGACCTGTATCATAGCACTCTGAAGTGATTGTTCTTTCCCACATATTTGAGTTATCACTTTATTGAGAACAATTACAAATCAATCTGGTTTAGGATAATCTCACAAAAACTTCAGCTTCTTGGCTTTTCTAGGGAGGTGTTCCTAATCATGAATTATGAGTGTTCACTCAGTGTATTTAAGCACCATATCAAAGAGCTGAAAGACCAACAGTCTGCTTACTCTATCTAAGAACATGTTTCAGTGCAGTCAAGCCTCTTGCGATCTAGCAAAATACTTAAATCATATAACTGTTTCCAAATTCTGAAGAGCACTAACATGCTTCAATGCTCTCCCCACATCAGTTTTGGAGAACTGTTACAAAAAATTCCCTTATGAACTGAGACGGAGGCTGTGAGGACAAGGAGCTGTTGAAACTACAGCTCTTATCTTGCTATACTCTACCTTCTATAAGGACTCAAGGACCTTCCTTATAACTCCTTTCCTGGTAAAATGCCAGGGAAATTCTGATCTTGCTATGTATCTTTTTGTGATCAGATCTGTATAATTTACTCTCCTTGAACACAGCTAAATTTTGTTATACTGCCTATAAAATTAAACCAACTTTGATTATTTGCTGATGAACTCACTATCAATTAAAATGTTTTATTTTTAATGTGTTTGCAATTCTGGTCAGTTAATGTAATAAAAATATTCATATAACTCCTTATACAAATGAAAAGAGATGGTAACTGATAAATCATGCTTTAAAAGGTTTCGACTATGCATGCATTCTTTTCTTCAAAATATTGCATTTATTTCTCTACATTTCAGATTAAAAGAAGAGTGAATCTTGTCTCAAACAAGTTATAAACCCTGTGGATGTGGTCAGCTATACACAGGTGTTACCATCTTCTGGTTCAACCTATCCTGCATTTGGAGATAGAGTGATTAGAAGTAATGAGGTTTTCCAAGAATTAATTTGCTCATCCTTCTGTTCTCAGCTTGAATCTGATGGTCTGTAGCTGTAGGCTTAATCTGCTGCTGACTGAACCCAGATTTCACCTGGTCCCATTCATTGTCCTGTTCATTTGCCAGCAATTTTATTGCCAGTCTCACAGCTTCATTTCCCTTCTTTCTCTCTAAACAACTGCCAGCACCTAAAGAAGAATAGCACAATTAAGAATTGGTGTATTCTTTGTATACATTGTGATAATAGTAGTTAAAGTGTTGGCCTAGAAATTGTGAATTCCATCTTTAGGCATGAAAGCCAGCTGGATCACCTTGGATCAGTCCCTCATTCTTAGCCCAAAACACCTCACAGGGTTGTTGTGGTAAAGGTAAGAAGAAATATTATATAGGTTTAGCACCTTGAATTACTTATAAAGTAATATGGGTGGGATTAAAAATCTAATAAATTAGATCAAGGGTCTTCAAACTTGACCCTTTTATGACTTGTGGACTTCAACTCCCAGAATTCCTTAGCCAGTCCTGACTGGCTGAGGAATTCTGGGAGTTGAAGTCCACAGGTCATAAAAGGGCCAAGTTTGAAGACCCCTGAACTAGATAGATAGACAGACAGACAGACAGACAGACAGACAGACAGACAGACAGACAGACAGATAGATAGATAGATAGATAGATAGATAGATAGATAGATAGATAGATAGATAGATAGATAGATAGATTAGATCTAGATGGGTTGAGCAGGAGGACGAGAACCTGGTAATTATAACTTTACAATATTATCAGTTAATCTTCTATTTTAGAAAAGGGCGTGTGAACATGGAAGTTTCTTGATTCAATCAAGCTTAATCTGTGCTAGTTTGCTTCATTCCCACACAGAGATATACGGTATCTTTCAAAATAAATCAGTCTCATGGCGTGGTTTTTTTTTTACATTTATTTTGGCAGAGTATGATATTTCAGGAAGTTGATTTGTTTCTATTGAACATTACTAAAAGCTGTTCCCTGGATAACACATTTTGAGTCCCATGCCAGGAGAATCATTCTGTCCATATGATTTTCTTCTCTATGGTTTCCAACTATACAGATTTACAGTTACCTCAAACTAATCGAGTGTAGATTTGGACCTCCCAAAGGGAATAAACACTGATTTAATCACAAAGGGGCTAATGATATTAGATCATACTTTCATTTTTAAAGACCATTTAAATCAGCCCAATATTCTCTCCATGCTGAAGCATAAACTGTGTCTTCAAATTACAGGGTGATTTTATTTCTTGATAAGCTAATTGTAACCTGAAGGGACTTGATTTAGGCCAAGCCTGAATGCTTTATCCCTCTGTTCTATTTTGCTAATGTGATATTCCTGAAGCTTAGAAGGCAAGTAATTCTCTCCCACCCATCTCCCCCAACATTTTTAAAAAAAGAAAATCACCCTATACTTTGAAGAAGCTCCCCCCCTTGACCGATAATAATTATCTGTAAATGCAAACTGCCTATAGGTCAGAGGTCCCCAACCTTTTGGCTACCAGAGACCGGTTCCATGGAGAAAGGTTGTTCCACAGACCTGAGAGTGTGTGGTTTTGTGTGCTGCCTGCATCCCACAGATGGGGCTTTGTTTGTTTGTGCAGCCCAGTTGCTGGCATGCTGTGGCCCGGTACTGATACATGGACCGGGGTTGGGGACCCCTGCTATAGGTGACTCTTACTTATAAGATGGGATAGAAGTTTGAATCCCTTGTATATACTGACAGCTAAAAACATGTTACTTTTTTAACTGGAAACATAACCAGACACAAAAGTGTCCTGTAGATGTAATCATTGGTAATAATAAAATTACCATCATACTAGTGGTTTTTCAAAGCAGCCTCATGCAATCATCTCACATAGTTCTATTTTCCTATCAATATAATCTTTAAGCTTAAATGTTATTGGCAGTGTTTATTCTTCTAGTACCATTTTGTAGTTATTAATTCCTTTGCATTTAAAAAAAATAAAACCTGATTAATATGCAAACCAACCAACCAATGAATGTTAGTCTCCCAAGAAACTTTCTGTAGCAATATTAATAGGCATTTAAATCATTCAGATGATGAGAGTCAGGGAGGAAGAGAGACAATGTAGGCTAACCTCCTGCTCTGGAATGTATTGATGTTTCTCTCTCCCTCTTTCTCTCTCATATTTTATTTATTTTTATTTATTAAATTTATATGCCACCCACCTCCCTAATAAGGGGACTCTTCTGTCTCTTTTTCAAACTTTTTAGGTAAGAAATAATTAGGTGTGAAAGGTTCTTTGTGCTCTGTGAACTTGGTTGTTTTCTTGAAGATGTTTCATTATCCAAAATAGGTAACATCATCAGTTCTAGTAAACAGTCGGGTTTGCTCTCCTTACTATAGCACTGATGATGTTACCTAGTGTGGGTAATGAAATGTCTGCAAGAAAACAACTAAGTGCAGGGAGCACCAAGGACCCCTCATTTCAACCCTGAGCTACAAATATTCTTTATTAATACAGGTAGTCCTTGACTTATGACCACACTTGAGCCCAAAATTTCTGCTGCTAAGTGAAACATTTGTTAAGTGACCTTTCTTGCTGCTAAATTGAATCATTGCAGTTTTAAAGTTAGTAACACACTTGTTAAGTGAATCTGGCTTCCCCATTGACTTTGCTTGCCAGAAGGTCACAAAAAGGGGTCACATGACCCCATCATAAATATGAGTCAATTGCCAAGCCTCTGAATTTTGACCATGTGACCATGGAGATGCTGCAACAGTCATAA
This sequence comes from Protobothrops mucrosquamatus, assembly GCF_001527695.2. Lineage (NCBI taxonomy): Eukaryota > Metazoa > Chordata > Lepidosauria > Squamata > Viperidae > Protobothrops > Protobothrops mucrosquamatus. The sequence continues at coordinate 321,325 of NW_015386798.1, forward strand.
GTGTGAAAAACGCTCGTAAGTCATTTTTTTCAGTGCCTTTGTAACTTTGAACGGTCACTAAATGAACTGTTGCAAGTCAAGGATTACCTGTAATTAGGTATTGCTGTATTCATATACATCAGGGGCATCAAACTTGCAATGTCATGTGACGTGATGCGACGTATCGTGATTTTTTTTCTATTGCCAGCAATGGGGGGGGGCGTGGTTTCAGCATGACGTATCTGACCCGCAGGCCAGCAGTTTGACAACACTGATATACATGGAGGAAAGAAAGCTGCTCCCGATATGGGAATTCTTCTTATATGTCATTTCAATTCTCAGAATTCCACTGTCAAGCTAGCCACTGAGGAAAATTCTGGGTGCTGGTGTTTACACATCTGTACTGCACTCTGAACTCTTACTCTGGGTTTTCTCTGGCTTTCATTTTCACTTTCTTTCTCTAGCCAGCTTTTAAATCAATTCAAATTCAAACATAACAGAAAACAGAAATTTGTAACCAGAAAACTGGCTAGCTTTCAAAACAATGTATGTGGTTTTTCATCCCCAAAGTAGCCCTGAAAATATGTCACAAGCAAAGAGACAGTGACAGGGAGCCCTGTATAAAAAAGATTAATGGCTTTTGAATCTGCCAGTTCAATGCTTACACAGCAATTTTCAATGTGCTGGGATAAACTGTTTGTTTTCCCTTTCAGATTATTCACTAGTGCTTGATTTACTCGGCAGGACAGGGAAGATCAGTCTCTAAATAAAATGTAGTGCAGCTACTATTCTCTTCTTCAGCCAAACACCTCTCCCAGAGACAGTAAAATATTCCTTGTTTCAGCCAGGGAAGAAGATTGTTAATGCTCCTTCCCAAAAAATGCAGCCTTAAGGGGGAGTTCAGTTCTAAACTAGAAGCTGTTGAACAATGCAGGAAAATATAACAAAATAGTCCTAATTAATGGAAAATGTAGGGCTAAAGGTACAGTGATCATATATCATTTCTTATAAAAGACAGACCTTTATATCAGAAAGCTACCCTTTAGATTTATTGATGTTTTTAAAACTCTCTTTTGTCCTTTATTTTGGTCTTTTAAGCTTTTACAGTACAAATGGTATGACACGGTCTTTCGCAGTCATGTGAAAAATGTGGAAATTTAATGGTCTTTTAAAAATAAATTTATGGGTACTGTTTGATTTTAGGTATCTTTATTAGAATGCGGAAAGCCTTTTCTTGGTTTTGCTCTTGATTTTTCCTTTGTAAAGCAAAGGACTGTCTATGTGTGTGTGTGTGTGTGTGTGTGCATATGTACACATATCCTTATGAACCTCTTTTAGATTTGCCTTTTTTTCGGGTGTGATCTTTATTTTTCCCCAAGAAAATATGATCATCATAGCTTTGGATCACTACAGAGGCTAAATCTGCAAAATAATATTTTACATATCTAAATATTTCATCTTCTGAAGGGTCCCTGGTGCTCTTTGAACTTGGTTGTTTTCTTGCAATTGTTTCATTATCCAAACTAGGTAACATCATCAGTGTATTGAAGTAATTGAAATAATGAAATTATTCCATCTTCTGTGTCTTATCCAGATTTCCTTCTTATGTCATGACCAAAAGACAATGGGACTCACTGATTTTGTACACCCCCCAACCCCAGGACTGGTATAGATTTCTAAGGAAGGGCCAATTTAGAATTATTTAGCCATGAGATGCCATTTAATGACTGCTGGCTATTGGCTTTTGTTCCAGTGAACACAAAGAAAATAAAAGAATAAACCCAAGCCATCTTCTCTCTATCAACCACAAATCATTTAGAAAGAGGAGCAACCTCTCATGTGTTCATGCAGCAATTAAAAAATAAATTGCATAATATCTGCAAAACCGGAGAGGTGAATTCCCCACAGGATTTTCTGTGGATCATTTTGCCTTTCACTAAGCTATATAATTAAGAATTAAGAAGAAATTGTATTCCACACTGGATTAGCAAAGGAAAGGAATGTCTTGGAACTCATATTAATTCTTTGTTTATTGAAAAACTCTTTGACCCTTGCCTCAATAAAGCTGTGAGCCCCTCTAATATTTCTCAGTTTATTTTTTTTTAATGGAAGAAAAAAATCTGAGGGGGCAAGTTTCATCACAGGAATCTCAATCTATTTGATTAATTTACAGCAGCTTTCAGGAACATAAAGAACTTTTAAAAAATCTATTATTTTGTCATTACAATTAGAAATTATAACAAGCAGCATGTTTCAGGATGATGAGTTCACCAGGTGTCATTGTGCATTGTGTTTGCTGATCTCAAGAAAGAAAACAGTTTTTGGTTTGATAGAAAGCAGTGTTTCACTGAAGGCAGATATCACTTGCAGTAATTGTTTTTTGTGACTTTTAATTGTTGGTAAAAAAAGTTTTTTTCAGAAATTCCTCCTGGAGTCTTCTAATCAGATGCTGATCATCATCATTTAGCATCATAGCAGACAAAAGAAAAGTACTGTCTTTGTATAACCCATGCAGTCCTTAATCAGTACAGCGTAGTTAAAAGGACTTTAGCAATTACAACTTATGTTCTTGATATATGAAATAAATAAATGGAAAGATAAGCTGACCAACTTATAAACAAAACTAGTTCTGTCTAGAATGCAAGTAAACTATGACCATTTCCATAATCATTTCCTCAATCAAGAAGCTGCATGCAATGTGCACAACATTCATCCTTGATATTTAAGGCACCGAAGTAAAATGTTTGATGAACCCATAGACCTTTGGACAGAAGCCATTGTTTTTACAATGGAATCTATGATATTACAATTTTTGAATGTTGTACTTGACCCTTTCGGCATTTTTACAGCATGCTTATAGAAAGATAGTATTTGCATATGCCATATTTTATATGTATGTTTGTATTTGAAATATTTGTATATGAAATATGAACATATTTCATATTTTTATTCAGTACATTTGAGCAAGAAATTGGTGAGAGTTGTACGATCTTACTAAGATAAAATAGGATGAGAAAGGTGTGGTGAATATATTTGTCACCTTGAATTAATTATAAAAACAATAAAGGTATGAAATAAATAAATAAATAATAAAAATATCAACTATTTTTAATTCCTTATACAGTCACAGACATAAGTATATATCCAGTTGTCTCTCTCCCTGTAAAGCAAAGGTCATTGATGGATCAAATTCTCCCCATATCCTTGTCCTACTTCTCCTACATCTATTTCAGAGGAGTGGCAGCATCTGTAAGCCCAAGTATTTGGCAACTGTAGAAGGAAAGAGATTAGGGATATATATTTGCACATTGGTTGCAACTTATGGCATTATTTTGCCAAGTATGTGATGCTGAGCTTTGGAAGAAAGATGTAGATTATGATTTGTTAAGAAATCTTTGGAGTCAGCCAGACTTTCTGTATCCTTCTGAATGTGACTTTTTAAACTTATATGAGGAAACCATTTAGGCAGAGAGAATAAGTCCCTAGTCCTTTTGATAGGAGGAAAAAACAGCTTACAATGCAGTATAATAAAATAGTTGCATTGCTTCTTGTAATTTGTAACTATTACAAAGAGAGAGAGAGAGAGAGAGAGAGAGAGAGAGAGAGAGAGAGAGAGAGAGAGAGAGAGAGAGAGAGAGAGAGAGAGAGAGAGAGAGAGAGAGAGAGAGAGAGAGAGAGAGAGAGAGAGAGAGAGAGAGAGAGAGAGAGAGTGACTGACTGCTAGTAAGGGAGAAAGGTTAACTGCGTGACAGAATGGAGCAATGTAACAGATATTCTATCGTTCAGCATTTCCGGTTGCCAGTTGGCTGGTCATCCATGTTCTTTGAGGATTGGGTAACCATCTGTCAAAGCAAGGATTTCTTTTACTCTCTGGAGCTTCACCCAAAACTGGATTTCTTCTAAACTAGCGTAAGGTCTTCCATAGAGACAAAATAACAATATTGACACCACTTAATCAATTTAATTGAAATAAAATTTAATGTGATGCACTTTAATTTTTATTCTGTCCTTGATCTAAGAACATAGCTTCTGACACTACCTTCAATATCTGGCAGTGACACTTAATTCAAAAACAGGAGCTTGTTCCTAGTATAGACCATAGTCCAGGCATAGATTTTTCTTAACTCATTTTTCTATTTACTTTTCTGAATGATAGCCAACATTTATACTGAACTATTTACA